>NW_020525608.1:0-300000 GCF_003368295.1 Carassius auratus | reverse complement strand
TACCAAACCGATCAGTAAAAATTCACATCATCTCACATCATACCAAAAGGCACATGGAGGTCAAGGCTATTATGAACATGTGATAAATCTTTTAACACAGATGAAATCCTGAAATGTATTGTGTAAGTAAAGAATAGCTCATAAATGTGTCACTCTATATGACTGGTGGACTGTGAAAATGATTCTTTTTCCTTTCTCCTTGTTTCTGTCCGATCTGCCCTTCCTCCGTGGACTGTGCTGCGCCAGGCTGTCGTTCTACTCCGGTCACTCCTCCTTCGGGATGTACTGCATGTTGTTTCTGGCGGTGAGTTGTCACAGTCGTCTTCCTCTCTCCTGTGATCATGAGGACACAGAAGACTTGTGTAGACAGATAAAGGAGAGCTCTCAGAGCAACAGGAAACACTGTGGAGACAATAAAATACAACCGCAAACATTCCCAATGTCTCAAGCATCAAATCATGACAGTATACAGTGCTCAAAGGAACAGCACACCCAATAATTATAGCTCTCTTATTGTTTCCTCACCCTCTTGTTATTTCAAACCTACAGGATGTTTTCTCTTCACAGCATGCACAAATCTGAGATTTCTCATTATGTGTTCCAAAAAAGTAAAAGTCATACAGGTTTGGAGTGGCATTATGCAGAATTAATAGTTTTCGGGCTGCTTCGCTCATGTTCAGACGTGTCTATATTTGTCACAAGGTGCTTTACTGTAACTTTTAAGGAATTGCAATGGTTTGCATTCGTTTTCCTGTTACTGAACACGCAAGACTGATATTGCATTTTCTCCTCTGTAGCTGTATGTCCAGGCACGTATGGCATCAAAGTGGGCCCGCCTCCTCCGGCCCACAATACAGTTCTTCCTGGTGGCCTTTGCCATTTATGTGGGATACACGCGTGTGTCTGACTACAAGCACCACTGGAGCGACGTGGTGGTTGGTCTCCTGCAAGGGGCGCTGGTCGCGGTCCTCACGGTGAGCGCTGAATCTCATGTTCGGGTCACATTTCAGCACAAAAAAAATAACAATTTATCAAGTTTTGCATATAAAGAAAATAAATCCTGTTTAAGGATACTGTGAAATAGGTCCATGATTAAGCCAAAACTAAGCTAAAAAAAAAAAAAAAAACATATATATATGGTACGGTATGGTAAGGTATTTGCTCAAGAATGAGAAAATTCTAAAGAAAATTTTATTTTAAAAAATAATTTATAATTTTTTTTTACAGTTATAGGGATAAAAAGTTCTATATCTTTTATTATTTATGCCCTATTTATTTAGAAGTTCTTCACCAGGAATTTGAAATAAAAACACTTTTAATGTTCAAATTTCAACAAATAGTAAAAAAAAAAAATATATATATATATACAAAATGGAAATTATAATTATCCTAAATACATTGGAAACATGCTCTTTATGTAAATAAAATTGATATCAATGATTTTATGTTAAATTTAATTTAATTTTAAATTATTTGGTTTTTGGTTTTAGAAAAGAGATTTTATTAAATTTTTTTGTATAAAGATTAAATAAAAAACACATTATAAATAAATGATGAATAATATTATCAATGAATAAACCTAATTAGAATAAAGTATATATATTTAAATATAGGAAATACAATATAATAAACTGTGTATATTTTATCTGTGTGTGTGTGCAAATAATATTTATTAAATTATACATTTATTTAACCTTTCATCATTAAAAAATAAAATATACAGACATATATTTAATATACTTAAATATAATGTTTTTTTTATAATAATAAAATAAATAATAATAAAAATACAGTATTTATATAAATATATATAGCTATTTTTTTAATATTTATTTAAAAATATTTATTTTATTTATTTATTTATTAGCATTCTACAAACCCACAAGTTACATAAAGACATTCTCCTCTCTGTCACAGGTGCGATACATCTCTGACTTCTTCAAAGAGCGGCCCCCTCTCTGTCCAGATGTTGAAAATGCTGAAAACGAAGACAGCGAACGCAAGCCCAGCCTTCAGATTGCAGACACGGACAGAAACCATTACTCCAACAGCAGGCCTGTATGAGGCTGACCTTTGACCCGTGACAGCACTGGATGCTGCAGCACGTCTCCTACAGACAACCACACACTGTACACTGGCACTGACTCCGCTCTCGTCCACAATTTCACACCGAGAGAGAGAGAGAGAGTGCGAATGAATGCATGAACTAACACTGAATATTAGATTTTATACTTCTTTATACCCGTCTTTTGTCCTATGCACGCTCATATACGCCAAGTGCACAGATCGCCTGACATCTAATGAATTGTGAGGGACTTTATTGAATCAGAGCACAAAGACGAACTTCTCTGAGGGGAACTGGTCTTTTCCATGACAACCTCAAAACCACCGGCTGACATTTACTGACTCGCAGTACTTCTGCTGTTGGAAGCGAAAGATAGTGAACTTTTCTAAGCCTTTAGAAGACAAGAACTGATGTTGCCCTGAGTAAGAAATCCAGGAAGAGAAGTCTGAACATGGAACATGTGCCAAAAAAAAGGTCTTTATCACATTGGCAAATAGATTTTGTATGGTTTTATACTATATATACATATATAGAAACTGGATTTTAGACACTTATTACTTTTTTTAAATTAACATTTTGGTGAACTAGGCTAGTTATTATATCTGCACACGTCTTGAAGAAATTCTGCATTACATCAAATTTTTTTTGTTTTTAAATAATATTTTTTATGCTTCATTTGTTAAAGACTACAATGAAAACTCGTGATTTCAATCATGTTTTGTTGCATCGCTCGCTCACATGACTGTTTAATGAAAACCACTAGCTAACCGAGGCACGTATATATCGATGTATTTGATGGTAAATTAGTCTTACTAACCATCCTATCCAACAATAAGGATTAGGAAATATAAACTATCAGATGTAAAATATTAAACCGCTGTTTATCTCTGAATATTATCACCGAGTCCAAACCAAGTGAACGAATGCTGCTGGTAATGTTGAAGTCACAGCCAATCAAAAAGCTGTGTGCTGATTCTAAACCAATCATGTTTCACTAAGGGGCGGAGCTACACAACATGACAAAAAAACTTTGATTCAGAAATGGATTTGCAGATTGTAGTACTGAATGTTTCCACAGCATCATGATTGTTTCGTTTTATGTGAATATTTTCATTGAAAAACGCCTGTCAAGATCACCAGCGAATTCAAGAAGCAGATTTCTTCACCTCACGCCTTTGCATATGACGAAATGACGATTTAAACAGGTTTTAAACGTAAGGTGCTTTAAACATTGGTCCATTAGCTTTCGCTCGCCTGTATCTCTCCAGAAACTTTCCGTTCACATTTTTTACATTAAAATCCTTTAATTTACCTCGTTTTATCTAGTTCTAATTGAGGATTGAGCGCCTCTTTCCAGGAAAATCACATTTGTTTGTCTGGCAAAAAAATTACAGATTTGGTGTTCTGATTGGTCAGATCGCCTGCCAATCAAACGGCAAATAATCTGGATGGACGGGTCATGTTAAAATATTCATAATAATAAATTGGAATACAAATAAATGTAGTTTGCCAGTGGAAAAAGTATTTGGGCATGCTATATTATCTTAAAATCCTCCAACCCCGTTTGTCGTACAATTTGCGATAGAATTTTGAATTAATTTCCTTTAGGTTTAGACACTTAATGTTGTTCTACAGCTAAAAAAGTGAATGTGACATAGGCTATTCCTCCTCTTCTAAAATAAATCATGTATCCTGGCCTACATTTAAACTTCCCCTCTCACATATTTTGTTATTCGTGTGGAGAAACTTTTATACAAATTAAAACGTTCCCTCGTGTTATATATGGAGGAAAACATTTTTTTATTATTATTATTTTTCTGTTCCCCACTCAACTATTATGTTGTTAACGTTAAAACACTCCATTCCTGTGTTAGTTTGAAGTTGCTGATTGCCCGTGTAAACCCTGCACAACAGAACCTGCTCTCTACTGTGAGTTGCTAATGCTGCAATTTTTTATGGACACTATATTTAGTGAATATGAATGATGTCTCCCTCTTGTTTTGCTTCTGTGTGGAACAGAGACTCTCTTGTGACTCTAATGTAGTCACAGAAAACCGGACGGCCTTAAAATAAATGAGGACTGAGCTCACAGAGTGACTTACGCACTGAATGTGAAGAAGTTTGTGGCTCATGCTTACAAGTGTTGTTTAGTTGAAAGTTCCAGAGCAAAGATGAGTGTTTTTACAGGATTGTTGCAAGTTTGTGCATATGTGTGTGTGTGTGTGTGTGTGTGTGTGTATAACTTTGAGGATAATACATCATTTAAAAAAATGTATTGGTTGTGAAATATACATTATAAAGTATGTGCATTAATTTGCATGAATGAACATATCGCGTATCAAAAAAAAAAAAAAAAAATCTATATATATATTAGTCTGATTAAATTGAAGCTACTGAACTTTTTTTTTCCTTTCAAAAAATGTATCTAAACCACTTATGCTTCGAGCTTCAGACATTATATATATATGAATCAATTATTATTTAGCCCAATTATTATTTTGTAGTGATTGGCATCTGTGACTTTATAAGAAGTTTTGTATGTATAGCATATAAATGTTGCACGTATAATTGGTATGTTTTGTATTGGTTTATACTAATTTCAAAATAACAATAATAAATACAAAAAAAAACGTGTACAGCTTCTTCTGTCATTGCTGTAAATGAACTCAAATGGAAACAAATGAAAAGTTCTGAAACTGTTCACAGTGCGGATGTCTGTAATAGTTTTATCTTATCAGTTGTTTCAATGTCCGTTATCTGAATAACATGTTTGCTGGGCCAAGTATTATTTTTGTTCTTGCTCATACTTGATGTTAAAGGTTTCTTCCAATCCCTAACCATTTCACATGCATTTAAAAATATGATTTCATATTCAATATGTCTCCTTAACTGGAGGATTTTTTTGTGGAATTCAGTCCAGTGCCGTTCAGACAAAAACTCATCTTTATCTAACAAAGAGACATTTGTACAAGGGAATCATGGGAATTGAAGCAGCCAAATATGTCACATACAAATCCTGCTTCTTTTCATCAAAGAAGGACGGTTGATTCGATCAGCTTCAGTGTCTCCAGGTAAATGATTCTCTGCAGGCAGGTCTGGAAACATCTGAGAAACACTGACTTCACATTTATCATCCTCAAGGCACAGCGGCCAGTGTATATTAAACATGTATTTATGGAATTGTCTGCAGGTGGGACTGATTTCAACCGATTTCTACAAAGAGCTTGGATTTACACTCCATGAGATCCAGCAAAATTAGTTTCTCCATTCAGCATGATTCTTCAGATATGGGACAAAACACACAAAGAAGTTTACCAAATGAATGATCATTTAACCATTATCACAAAAGTACCATTTCATACAATCCTCCTTATATGATCAACAATCACTTACTATCCTTAAAATCAGCAATCCTCAGTTTAATATTTCAATACTTCTAAGTATATGCATAATATCAGTAATTTCGAAAATATCCTTAAAAAAATATTTCAACTCAAGGGGGTTAAAGGTTTATCAAAAACAAAAACAAAAAAAAAAACAATGTTGCTATCCCACAAGTCCAGAGATTTGTATTTCTCTTTTTAAGATCATGTTAGTATCTAACAAGTGCTCTTTTATATAATTATATAATTTATTGATATTTTTAATATTTTCATTTTTATTTTATTTTTCATTTTAAAGCTTCAGTTAATTTGTTCTGTTTAAATGTTTATATTCATCACATTTTTCTTTTTTATATTTTCCGTTTAAATTTCATGATTTTAGTATTTTTAATGTTTAAGTTTTTTATTATTATTATTGAATGTAGAATGTTTTCGTATTATATTTTCCATTTTCTATTTCGGTTACATATAGAAAGTTACATTTTTTTATTTTCTGTTTTATTTTATAATTTAGTTTTTGTCATTTTTACAAGTGTTTTTTTTTTTACAGTTGTAGTTTCAGTTATTTTAATGCATCAGGTTGAACTATATTTTAACTATAATTATATTTTATTTTATTTCAAGAAACATATTTTTTAACAACCCTCACAACACCAGAAGAGCGTGTACTGCACGTGAAAAATATGATCTTGTGAACAGTAAAACATTTTTTATTGTCATAATTCCAGAAATGGAGCAGAAATTGGTTTGTAACCAAACTGTTATCTCGATTCCTCAGTCATTATTTGAATCTGTATGGATCTCAACACATGCTGAGTGACTGACAAGAAAGAAAAAAGTTTCACCAAAATTCAAATGAAATGCTCTGAACATGTCAATCCAATTTCATTTTGCACTTCTGTCCCAGTATTGAAGAATCAGTGTTATGAGAACACGACCTAAAAATGTTTCCAGCGCTTCATCCTCAAAGCATTCTGGGATGCATGACCTGTGTTTGACCGGCGATATTTCACGATGCTGTCTTACATCAGTCAGATAAAACTGTTTGGCCACTTCAGCCAAAACATTAGTTCATCTGGTAAATGATTTTAGATGCACTAAATCTATCAGTGTTTGACGTCAGCTGAGCAGTCATTATTAACCGTTCGTGTTAATACCAGCAGAGTTTGCAAACAAACAGTCAAGCCATTTCATCTGCATAGATTGGCAGTGAAGATCTCATAACTAGCTCCACATGGAGCAAAGCAGACCCAAACCTGATCAGACTGATGTGTGTTTGATTATAGCGCAGCCTAGTGTTCAAATCAGGCAGCACACACATGAATTAGTTTAATAAAATGATATTTTAATCAACCTTTGTGTACTTAATGTCTTTATTACGCATTAACCATAAGATCGTGCTGTTTTGTGAATATAAACACATTAACAGCATCCTTTGCTCATGATTTAATTCACAACACAGCACAGATTCTCATGCTTTATTGCTTCATTTAGCATCATAAAGAGAGTATTCCTATATGAACAACAGAAGCATGTTTAGTACAAGCAAAAACAGCATGATTTCTCTTGGACTACTGTCTGAAACTAATGCTATGCACTCAAATGAGTCTGCTTCAGTGAGGGGAAAGGGTGAATCCAGCTCTTCACTGAGTTAAAAGCTCCGGGGAGAAAGTGAAAAGGTGCTATAACAGGAACACCTTAATGTCCATTGGTTTAGAAGTTCCCATGTCTTTGTTCTGAACTCGTTTTGACATCAGATTGGCAGTAAAAGCGTGCGTCTCAGTCCATTTCTGTGTGGGAGATGACACTGAAAGACCAAACCAAGCACACAGGGTTACACAACAGAAACTGTTATTGTGCACTTTAACACTGCTGGACATGTTCAGCACAGAGCTAAAGACATACAGTACCATGTTAGGATCTTACATCATCTTCAAATAAACAATAGATTTTGATCAGCAAATGTCATGAAGAGATAGTGCTCATACTGTATAACAAACGCAGTATCTCATGTATACTAACAGCTACAAAACTAAGATCTCAAAAATTGTCTTCACAATCTTTTATCAAATTCTAGGTATGCCCACTTGAAACTAATTGTTATTAAAATTCCATTTTAATAATTACAAATGAATAACTAATGGAAAAGAACCCAAACTATATTTTTTCCTCACTGAATATGTACTTTACTCAGAAACCTGTCACATTACCAAAGTAAAATGGGTTACAATTGAGACCTGGAGCACAAAACCAGTCTTAAGTCTCTGGGGTATATTTGTATCAATAGCCAAAAATACATTATATGGGTCAAAATTATCCATTTTTCTATTATGCCAAAAATCATTAGGATATTGAGTAAACATCATGTTCCAAGAAGATATTTTGTACAATTCCTACCGTAAATACATCAAAACTTCATTTTTGATTAGTAATATGCATTGCCAAGAACTTCAAACTTCAAATTCGATTTTCTCAATATTACTTTTTTTTTTTTGGCACCCTCAGATTTTCAAATAATTGTTGTCTCGGTTGTATTCAAATGTTGTTAGATCCTAACAAACCATAAATCAATACATAGCTTAGTTATTCAGCTTTCAGCTGATGTATAAATCTCAGCTTCAAAAAATGTGCCTCTATGACAAAGATTTTTGAAAGTCTTTTATATTTTCATCATAAATGTATTCATTAAGAAGTTTTTTAGTAAATATATTGTTTTAGGCAATCTAATCATTTAGACAAATTTATCATATATATTTAGATGTTGGCCTGAAGAAAATTTAATTTAAATATTATTATAAAATATTTATTTATATAATTTATCTTTTATCTTAAAATGCATATATATATATATAAAAAAAACATGATAATATGAAATACGAATACATTATGTGACAATAATAATGTGTAGTATATAAAAGATTACAAACACCAGCAGATATCACTCACCAGAATCTTCAGCTTTCTTTCTCATTGGCTGACAGAGCTGTCAGACAGCTGATTGGCTGATTACGCCCGGCGCGGGAGAACACAGATGCGGTTCTCTCAGAGTTCGGCTCGGAGGGCCACGAGGACGGATGAAGGGCTTCTGACAAGGCACCTGATGCCCAGGCCCGAGCATTCTGGGACTGGCCCTGTGCATTCTGGGAAGGGTGGGTTGGGGAGGGGTAGCGGCTGTCTTTCACTAGTCTCACTCCATGGGTTGGAGTGGGTCCTGGGAGGAAAACCAGACGTCAAGGTGTATAAGCATTCATCACTGGAAATGAATTGCAGGAATTGGAAAAACCATTTGGAGGCGAGCGAGAGATGAAATCACATCCGACTGAAAACCATCCCCCAGCCGCCCACGCTTACTGTAAGCTGTAAAAGCATGAGTCAGGAGTCAGGACGTACCTAGTGTTTGAGAGCGGGAGACGGGCCGCGGGCGGAGGATGAGAGAGGTGCTGGGGAGCCAGGAGAGAGTGATTCATGGGACGCTGGAGGAGACGGAGATCTCACTTTCTCCTGAGAACACAGAGAGAACAACTGAACCACGGCCAGGTCCACACAAACTGCTCTTTTTACTTTATTTGAATAATACTAATTATTAGGGCTCTGTCAAATCCAGTAAATTTTTCCCCAAATTTGGTGGTTTTATTGAAAAAAAGACATGTAATCAATTGAAATCACAAATATTTAACAATGTAATCATTTAATAGAATTTTAACAGCACAACAATATGAAATGCATATCCCCCCCCTAATATTGTTTTATTATGTGTGGTTTGAATTCTTCTGGATTATGCTTTTAATTAAATTTTATTAAGACAAAAGAATGTCTAATTAGTTGAATCCAGAATATTTTAATGCAATCATTTACTACAATTTTATCAGTAATAAAGCAATAAAATGCTTTTTTACATTTACAACAATTCCATGTTATTAACCCAAAATTTCCGTGTTTTGGGTTTTGATTTTTCTGGATTATGTTTAAAATAAATTCTAAATAAAATTTTAAAATTCCAAAAGGATATCTAATCAATGAAAGCATAAATCTTTAACAATTGAATAATTTATTATAACAAGACAACCCTATAAATTGTCTCTCTCTTTTTTTTTCAGAAATTCCATGATTGACTTTTCATTCTGGATTAAGTTTTTAATGGTTTATTAAAACTGTATTAATCAAAAGAGGATCTCTAATAAATTGAACTCAAAATAACAAAAGAAATATAACATAATAATATATAACAAAATAATTTCTTAACATTTTAACAATAATAGTTCCCTATGAAATATGTCTGTCAGTCTGAAATCTTCTGGATTCTGTGCTTTATGACTGGATGAAATTTCAACATTTTTAATCTTTTTAATAAATTGGAACAATTTTTTTGCACAACAATGGTTTACGGTTTAAATGAAAACATGGTTGAAAACTGTGTAATACTCCTTTAAAAAATAATAAACTATATTATTAAGAAAACCAAACATTTATTTTGGGGAGTTGTAGAGTTGATGATATTTTCTCAGTGAAATGCTGGGAAAGAGACTCTCACCACTTCATATATTCAGTACAAGTCTTTTGCAGTTTAATATCACAGATTCTAGTCATATTGTGATTTGATTAAGTGTACAGCCCTACTTTTGGTCTGTTAACTCTGTATCATGGAAATAATAGAGGTCCTAGATATTTCTGATAAGCTATAATTTACCAAATCATGTAAATGGCATGAAACGGACAGAGTGAAACACATCAATGGTCTGTTTCAGACCCTATTTTAAGGAAAAGGTGGAGTATTTGTGTGAGATGATTTCCTGACGATGTGTACCCGAGTGGGGCTCCTGCAGAGAGGCGAGCGCGGCTGAGAGCGAGGGGAGGAAGAGCCTTCTCTGGATGGATTCTTCCGGAGGACCGGAGAGCCGCTCAGTCCGTTCCCTTCCGTCGATCTGGGAGAGACTCCTGCGGGGGACGCGCTTTTCTGCAAACACAGACAGCCCAAGAAGTCATCAAAAACTGCAACTACAGCAGTGTTTGCCCATGCAAGTATCGCCGAAGTATGACTTCTTCAACAGGAGGCAATGGGGTTTAAGAGTAGAATCCACAGTAGAATTTAAAGCACAGACAATCGATGCATGAACTCACTAGCCCTATTCATGAACATTTTAGTGAAGCTTTCCTTAGCAAACAAACATCATTTCTGATCATATTTAATGCTTTCCTGGTAAAGTTTGTCATGTTTTTTTTTTTTTTAATAACATACTTATTTTTCTTTAGGTTTTACATGCATTTGGCTCAACATATTACTTTTATTAAAAAAAATTGATGTTTCTGTTTACCAGGTAAACATGTTGTGATGCCAGCTATCATGACTTAAGTTTATGATTTTTGAACCCGGATAAATTGTACAATAACTGTCATTAGGAATTCATTAAAAACATCAATAGTTCAAACAATGAACATGAAGATGAAAATATAAGAATTCAAGTATCTTGTGATTTCTAGAAATGTGAAGTATTGAACTAATGATCTATCAAACATTATATAATGAGATAAAACGAATGCTGTCAATGAATATTACCAAGTTAATAAATGAAAGCATAATGCATAATGAAAGAAATAGAAAGCGAGAACTGTTTTCACCTCTTTAGTGCCGTCTCTTCTGAGCGCGTCTTCATTTTTACCACCACTTTCCTGCAGGGAACACACAAGAACAGACCAACACAACCATGAGCGTAAAATAACCTCAGCAATGAGATGAACTCTTTCTCAAACAGTCCTCTGATTTGTCAAGATACCAAAGAAAAGAAAAAATATGATAAAGAAAGAAAATAGTTTTAAGCTGAAGAACTGACATAACTGGAAATAAATACAAACTAAAACTGAACTAAAGCTAAAAACCAAAATAATAATGAAAGCTAAATAGTAATATAAAATACAAATATTAATAATAATAATAATATGACAAAAGCACATAACTAAAGATTAAACAAAATATAAAGATAAGAACTGCTTCGAAATATTAATGAAAGCCTGGAACTGTTTATAAATAATACTAAAATAACAAACAAACATTTCGCATGACATTTCGCCGTTCTAACGACATTAATGTTATAGGTTAATAATCCTGCTGTATGACAACTTTTGACTCATTCATGTCTATATTTTATTTCTCCAGGGGAACAACGGGAGATTTATTGATACTTAATCTGATACTGAAAGCTGTGTGATGTCTCTGGAGCGACGGAAGAGCAACATTTGAGCAGTTTTCCTTTAGTTTGGTGAGTGAATTCATAAGTCAGTAAACCAGGGATGAAATGATAGCACTTTAAATAAATAATGAGCATTAATATTCATTGGCAGTCAGCAGTCGTGTGATGCAGTTTAGCTGAACATGGAAGCACCAGTGAAAATCACACAGACTTCAGGATGAATGATTTGAAACTGTAAAGCGAGGAAGCAGTGCGTTTCACCCGTCGTGTTCGTGCCGTGCTGCTCTGGTCTGCGCCGCCCCGTTTAGTGTCCATATCAGCGTGAGAGGATGAGGAAGAGGAAGGAGGAGGAAGACCCAGACGCAGGCCTGAAGACCGATGGCTCACCGGAGAGCCGCTGCCGCTCTGAAATATACACACATCACATAAACACTAGCATCTCACACTCTCAGTCAAAGAAGTGTAAAGTATGAAACGTCTTCATAAAATAAAAAAAATAAAAAAATCATATTCATTTACACATTAAATATTTAAAATATACAAATATTACATGATCTCCTATTTAGAAGATTATTAGAATCTATATTATGGAAATATTTGATTAGATTAGATTAAAGTAGATTCAACTTAATTTTCATTGTGCAGATATAGCTGTGATTTTAACACATGATTTCATAACACAGTAATAGTAATTACAGCTAAATGGTTCTTTTTGCTGGAAAATCAACCCAAAAATGGTTTTGGGAAAGTTAAATAAATTATTTAACAATTACAAAAAATGTATAAGATTTAGTTCTATCCTTTTTATTTGCAACTTGACATTAGCATTCAAATAAATGATACTGCCTCACAACACTTGCATAAAGATTACAGCTCTCTGTTAGAGCCAGAAACAGCAAACAGGTTTATAATAAATGTGTTTATAATACATTTACCTGATATTAAGAATGATTATGTATATTAATGCATATTTTAAACCTTTAAAACCTGTATCACATGACTTTTCATACAAAATGCATTTTGTATATGTAGATAACCATTCATTTTTTAATTAGAAGGAAGTAAGGAAGGAAGGAATGGGTTTGGAATTGTTTTTTTTTTGGATTGCTGAAACAGTTAAACATCATATATATTTTGAAGCTTGATAAAATGCCAATAGTTCCTCAGTCTGATTTTTGAGAAATGAAAAGTAAAACTAAACGACTGCAAGATTATGTTTCTATGGGTCAAATCCACAAATGCACAGTTTCTATGGAAAAGGTGGAGAATGGAAAATGCTATTCTATACAAAAATCCAATTGAACACATACAATCCAATCAGCAGTGCAGTCCTTACAGAAAACAAGAGCATGCAAACACATGAATAATAGACTTCTCTAATGGATGGACCAATGAGAAGATGAATATTCCTGAAACGCCACAGAACACTGAGGTGTAATACTCACTCTGTTCGGAGCTCCATCTACAGAAATGAAGAGACACAGAAGGATTGACTCACTGAGATATGATGATCCGGTTATCTTGAGCATATAATAATATCAGGAATATTCCAGAGTAATTTTAGTCTAATATCTATAGATCAAATCTCAGGCATGATGATGTCACTTATAGAAAAAAATACTCATTTACAGTAATGTCCATGTACACATCAATAAAATACATACTTGTAAATATTTTCAAAATATATACTATATGTGTGTATTCTTCTATACATAATAAATATACACAGTACACACACATTACATAAACAAAAACATTTATTTTGGATGCGATTATTGGTTTGACTCCGGCTCACCTCTGGAGTCCAGCGGCTCGGGGTGAGTGAGGTCATCTTTAGGCATCAGGTGCGGGGGGAACGGGAAGCCCCCGGGAAGAGCCATGAGGCTCGCACCCGCTCCCAGAGTCAGTCCTGAGGGGTGTGGCGTCAGAGGGAAGCCCGAGGCATGATGGGATAGATGCTGGAACTGCTGCTGCTACAAAGAGGGAACGGAGAGAAAAATGTCAAGTCAATGTCAAGTCAAAGCATGTATGTGACCCTGGACCACAAAACCAGTCATAAGGGACAATTTTTTAGCCGAGATACAACTATTTGAAAATCTGGAATCTGAGGGAGTAAAAAAAATCTAAATACTAAGAAAATAGCCTTTAAAGTTGTCCAAATGAAGTTATTAGCAATGCATATAACGAAAAAAAAGTTTTTTATATATTTACACTAGGAAATTTACAAAATATCTTAACGGGACGTGACCTTCACTTAATATCCTAATGATTTTGGCATAAAAGAAAAATCTATCATTTTGATAGATAGATTTGATCTATATAAAATGTCCAAATGTCTAAAGATTATATTACCACATCTGAAAATCAATTGTAGTATAAATTATAAACTATAATATTATAGTTTGAATTAAGTTTTTATTTTTATATTTAATGTTTTTAATGACACTTTTCCTTAAGTTTTACTATTTTTGTACTTTTTCTCATTTTTATAATTTTTTGTATATATTATTAATATTAATAAGTAGTTTTTTTATCATCTTTCACTTTTAATTTTAGTTCTTCTAGTACATAATTTCAACTAAATGAAAATTAGTAATGTTTCTTTGAGAGCAGGTTTTCTATCTATCTGTCTGTCTGTCTGTCTGTGTTTTAATGAACTCTAATAACCTTCCTCATTGCTCAGACTGAAAGCTGTACTGAAGTTTGATTGATTAGGAGGACAGCAAGGTAAACAGACTCACCCCGATGATAGCGTTGAGTTCGGCCATGCTAACATGTTTGGATCTTTCCACTGCTTGAGCGACCTGATGCTGATGCTGCAGGAACACACACATTCCCACATGACGCATGAATAGAGAAGATATTCAAAGATCAAGAGCAAACATGCAAAACTACCCCCGAAGCCAAACCTGCTACACGACAGCACCTTTCATTGTGAAGAACCACAAACAAAGCAGAAGCGTGTGTGCAGCAAACAGCAGGTCAACTGAAGAGAGTCTCTGTGGCAGACCTGATGTTCCCAGAGGGCCTTATGATTACAAAATAACCAAATCCACTCAGCGAGGCTTAGAAAAGAACAGTATGAAATATTGATCTAGGGAGAGGTGGGCGACTGGAAGCTCTCTGTTGATGACCACCTCTGCTGTAAATAATTCATGTGTGAATAGTCACGGGGGGAGAGGATGAGCGTGTGTGTGTGTGTGTGTGTGCGTGCGCGCTCACCTCCTGGGACAGCAGTGGAATGATCTGACTGCATATAGCACTGAGCCGCTTTACAATCTCTGCCTGCAGAAACACACACACAATTCCCATCAAACAACAGATACTGAACCACATACTGAAGAAAAGAGTCCGGCTAACTGAGCTCAAACGGGTTGTTTCTCTATAAAACAGTAGCTAAAGCGTCACTATATGCTCTTCCTTCAGGAACGGTTCCACATTATATATTATATTTAGAGAAATCTTTCTTTTAAACCTTGTATGTTTGACACAGTTTGGCACAGGTTTTCATATTATTAACAAAAATGTTATATGATAGACAGATAGAACAATAGAACAAAAGAACGATAGAATGATAGATAGAACGATAGATAGAACGATAGATAGAACGATAGATAGATAGAACGATAGATAGATAGATAGATAGATAGATAGATAGATACACAAAGGAGTATTTCCTAGCTACCAGAGGTGCTTTTAATATCAATACACACACACACACACACACACAGATCACATATGTACACACTTCCATTCAGGCTGATCCCACACACTCTGACCCACATACACTCTCAAATCCAGGCATTTCCAACAGATGGCCTGGAAAACGAGGAGATGCAGGGGTCTTATCTGGATTAGCCCACTCTAGTGTGTGTCTGTGTGTGTGTGTATGTGTGTGTGTGTTTGTTCATATAGAGTAGTCAGGCTTAAACCCTGCTTCAGAGTAAATACCCAACAAACACTGAATCAGGCACATTGCATGTATACAGCACATCCCTCCTAAAGATGACAAAGACAAATGAAAACAGACAAACCTTAAACCTACTTTGAAATATATTTAAGGAAAGTGCTTCTTGAGCAGCATATCAGAATGATTTCTGAAGATCATGTGACACTGAAAACTGGAGGAATGATGCTGAATACTCAGCTTTGATCACAGGAATAAATTACAAAATATTCAAATAGAAAACGATTATTCTACATTACAATAATTCCTCACAATATTACCGCTTTACTATATTTGTGATCAAATAAATGCAGCCTTGGTGAGCAGAAGAGACTTCTTTCAAACCCAAACCTTTAAACAGCTGAACTGAATGAATGTAACAGCTGAAATCTAAAGTGTAAACGTCTGTGCTGCTGATACGACAGTCTGAGGTTCAATCCCTGCAACTGGAGACCCTGTTCCATCCCTATCAAACACTAAATCATGTAGTTTCAGCAGCAATTAGTGTTTGTTCATCCCGTGCCATCACTAACCTGCCACCCAGACCCCAGAATTCCCGCACACAAAGACACCTCGTACTGTAAAGCTGATTACACAGAGATCACGCTGATCTGTAATGAAATCAGAATGCAAAGGCACATCCGTCACTCACCTGCTTCTGCATTTCAATGTTCAGCCCGTAAGACATCTCATAATACTGTGGAAGGAAACAAGGGCAGTTCAGTTACACGACATAAATCACAACTACATCCACCCAAGTGACAGAACTGTTCTGCATGTGTTACCAGAGGCCAGAAATCACCCATATTCACAGTCAAAGACCTGACATTCATTTCTCTTTCATATTAATGTGTGTAGATCATCATTTGCATCTATGCATTTGACAGACGCCTTTATCTAAAGTGATTTATAGTGCATTCGTGCTATTGATCAACTGAGCTGCAGGATCTTAACGTCATCATTTATCAGCTTTCAGTACTTTACAGACAACTGTATCCCAGTTTTCAATGAAATAGTGTTATTTGGTAGGGCATAACTATAAATTGAGCATTTTATGTGTATTTTCATTTTGCAAAACATCTTGTATGATAAGACTATATGGACTTGCACTATGCCTATATCAATAACAAATAAAAGTGTATGGACATACACATGCACTATGACACTATGCGCAAAATAAAAATACAATGCATACATTTTTACTTTTGTTATTTATTTTTATATTGGATCTAATTCATGCATTACAAAATTATAAAATGCATAATGTTTCAGTACTTAATCTAAAAGCTGTGAAAGATATATGTGCCTATGCAATTAATTATCCCATTTTTGGCCGATTTGAAATGATTTGCATCAACCAATAATTGTGCAGCTTTGCCAGTTGACAGAAAAGCTAGTTACTGATTTTTTTTCAATTTCGAAATGACTAAACGCCTTGAGGACAGATCATTCATCTTGTACAGTCAGTGTTGTTCCAATGAATTTCAGATACAATACAATTTAAACTACACAATTTGATATACACAGCTGAGGATTATGGGTAATGTTGTTGAATGTCACTCTTACCATGATATAATGTCTGTGCATCTCGGTTTTCTCACTCGCCAGCTTCTCACATTCCAGCTTCAGACTGAAAAACAGAAAACCACGCACGTTGTGAGGTCATGTGACACTGTGCCCTCGTCATGTGACAGTGGTCTATCAGTCCTTCCAATATAAAACAGAACCACTTTTACTGAAGCCGATCGCATTTTATAATGTACACTGATGTTTACCATTCTAAAGAAAGACGTTCAGTAGCTTTTGTAATTGCTCCTAATGAGACTCTCAGGATTAGCTGGCTAATAGTCTGTATCGGTGAACACCGGCGTTTCTAGTGGCTGGGGTGATTTCCAGCATCACAGTTAGATAATCTCATCAGCTCAGAGAGGACGGAGATCATCATACAGATCTAAATCACAACATAACTGAATCAAATCCAGATGCAATTAAAGGAAATGAAGTACACAGCAGTAAACGTCAAGGAACGTGGGAAGCTTCTGAACATCAGTTTAATTTGATGAGTCTGTGTGAATGGTATTGTGCTGAATCGTCCAGGATGAGGTGTACCTGTGATACTGGGCCTGGAACAGCTGGAATTCCTCTTTTATATGGTCGAGAGTTTCCAGGACGGTGAATTTCACTCCGGCGTGGCCTGACACCAGCGGAGCCTGAAAACACACGAGTATTGTCACTGCAAAAAGAGCCATCGGTTAGCCTATTATTCACGATTTCTACATTGTAATAGGATTATATTGCTAATTACTCTGCATGGAGGAATCACGTTAGGTGATCTCAGGAGGACAATACAAAGATAAATGACAAACTGTATTTTCAGTTCTTCATTTAACATAGCCAGTGTGGGAAAATGTGGGTCTGCTATTATTTTCATGATGATTCAATGTCAAATTCATGTTTTGTGTTATGTTATCATGTTTTCAAAGAAATAGTGTTCTTTGGTGGGGTTCAACTATTTTCATTTTGTGAAACATCTTGTATGAGTAAGCTGTATGGACTTCCCCTTATGATAAAAAGTTTAATTAAATTAAATAAAACACTGTATTAATATGCACAATAAAATAAAACATAATAACATGCACCTTTTTCATTACAATAAAATTATAGAATGGCAACAAATGACACAGTATGGACTTGTGTGTGTGATTTAAATAAATCACTTTTTTTTTTATTCAGTGTTTTGTCATTTGTGTAAGTGGGAATACACAATCAAATCCTCTGACACACACACACACACACACACACACACACACACTGACCGCACAAAGGAGGTTTCACTGCACGAGTAGAGAGACACTTTATATGGCCCTGCCGTTGACAATAACTGCTTTGTTTTATCAGCTTTATCAAAAACACGAGACTGACTGCAGGCACATATTCAATATTCACCTTGATACGACCCCTGATAGAAACCAGACCATCACTAACAGCACTTCTCATCACAACAGTCGTGTGTTAGATGATGCCAGCAAATCATGATTCATATGGACTTGCACTGTCTTTTGTTATTAAAAAAAGTTATAAAATAAAAAAGTAATATATATATATATATATATACACACACACACACACACACACATTATATATATATATATATAATAAAAATAAAATTAAAAATAAAATAAATGTTCCTGTTAGAAAATGCCAAACAATGAAGATTTATGGGCTTGCACTATGCCCTTTTCATCATTTTTTTTTCAAATAAACACCTCAATAAATAAATGAATTGAAATAAAATGACTTGAACTTTTGCATCAAAATAAAATGAAATAAAAAGAGCTAGTTTATTAGTTTGTTATAGACTATTTAGTTGATTAGACATGCCAAAAATGATACTCAAACTGTGCCTTTAGCATCAAAATAAAATAATCTTTTTTTCTTATAGACCATGCCAAGAAATTCTGTATTGAGATATATATGCTGGGATATGGTGCAGAGCAGATATTCAGAGGAATGGAGGATCTGGTCAGTAAACAAGACAAGAGTGTGTTGTACGGTCCGAGACCCGAGTACAGCCGGACAGAGCCATGAATTGTCACACAGACTGTTCCTCTCACACCAGCCCTGAAAGAACGCAGTCATCTATCTCACACTGTTTACTGTGCAGGGCACTTTCAGACGAGATAGAGACGGAGAGGGGAGGGGAATCACAGAGCCGTGAATAACCGTAGGCTGCTGAAATATTCAGCACATGTGGCACAAATACAAGAGCGGTAACAGCCGTGTGTGTGTGTGTGTGTGTGCAGACGACACATGAACCTGCTGCGTTCCCAATCCACGCTTCCTGTGTGGATTGCTGCTATTGGCAAAAACACAACTGTTCGGGAGGAAAAAACACGCACATCTGTTTGGAGCGATCGTCTCATTCCAGGAGACTGAATCTGTACATCAGCTCTGATGAGCGGCTTGTTAAGGCCTCGATACACAATACTGCTCTGATGAGAACTGAGACCATGCACCGCCGCCTCCAACACACACACACACACACACACACAAACACACACTTTATCTGTTTATCAGGGCTGTTCATTTTACATCTTCATTTGATGCCACTAATTATCAAAAAATAACAAAACTAAACATAAATAATGATTGAAAGAATTGTTCAAACAAACATGAATATGTGAGTTTTTTTCTTCATCTGAACAGATTTATAGAAATGCAGCATTGCATGACTTGCCCACCAACGGATGCTCTGCAGTGAATGGGTGCCGTCAGAATGAGAGTCCATACAGCTGATAAAAACATCACAATAATCCACACCACTCCGGTCCATCAGTTAATGACATGTGAAGTGAAAAGCTGTGTGCAAGAAACAAATCCATCATTAAGATGTTTTTATTTCTGTCCTGCATCAGACCTCTTTTCTGAATCAGGAGAGAAATATGCACAGATCAAACACCGTTTACAAACACAACAGTGCAAACAGTTGTAAACAAACATGTGGGTGGAGTTTAATGTGAGAGGACAACAGGAGACAGACTTTTTCACTGGAGGAAGTGTTCATTATTGATTATGTTGACTCATATTTTTGCCAGAAGCGACAGTTTAAAGATAAAATGCCTTGATGGATTTGTTTCTTACAAACATGTGGTTTTCACATCACAAGACATTAATTGTTGGAGTTGAGTGGTGTGGATTATTCTGATGTTTTTATCAGATGTTTAGACTCGCCTTCTGACGGCACCCATTCACTGCAGATGATCCACAGGTGAGCAAGTGATGAAATGATTGCCTTCTTCAAATCACAGTCTGGATGGCTTGAGAGAGAGCCTAATTTCAGCCATATTTTCATTGTAGTTGAACCATTCCTACCATCTGAGAAATTCAAGCTTGAAGAACCACCTAAATGCATTTTGTGTGTGTGTAAATTCTGCAGTGTGTGCAGTCACAGCTTCTAATACAAGCAATATGTTTCATCAAACCACATGCACTGAGAGCAGAGAGCGTCTTCAAACCTGAACTTTTAAAGTTGACACAACAAAGTCAGTGTCTTGAAAACAGTGTTAATGATTCGAGACCGTGAGACGTCACATAAGTCCATCCAGTGCATGTGTTCACGGATAGAAAATAAGCACAGATCGAATCCTACACATTCTGTGTAAACAGATCCTCCCTCTCAACAGTGAAAACCATTGCTGTCAACTGTAGGTCAGTGATGCATTGAATGGGCTTTTCTCTATTGATTTTATATTACAGGTGTGTTATTCATGTTTTGAATGGTGCATTGGATTGTATTGCGTTTGAGACAACAGCAAAAAATTATGTTTGGACATGGATTATGCCTTTTGTAATACAATGCAGTAAAGTGCAATAATTATATATTTGGAGAAAATACCTGTAGAAATAACAGAAAAGTTGGTCATTTTCTACCAGGAAATTATTCATTCTGAATTTTTTTTCAGTGTGATTATGTTGTTCTATTAAAAAGTGCAAAAAATGCAAAAAAGCATGTACTCCAATGTACTCTACAAATCATACTGTAAGTATTTCTATTGAATTCTTTATTTTAAAAACGTGCACTTAAACTGACAGGATGGGGTTTTGAGAGATGTTCAACTGTGTGTGATTTTATGTAAAGTGTTAGTAGAGCTAGTGTGTCCTAAAGCCAGATCTGATCATTAACACCATCAATGTAATGACAGTAAATACAACACAGATGGTGTAAGATACACAAACCACACACACATATATATATATGTGAAGAACACACTGCACTGCTTCGTGTCAGAGGCTGCTTACGTCTGGTATTATCATCACACTCGTATGAACCGAACATAAATAACAGTGCTGAGTAGAGTGCAACTGTATGGTTTACATTCATTTCCCCGCAGTAATTGATTAGTAAAAATAGTCTATGAGATCCACCAAAAGCAAAAGAGCTTAGTCATCATTTCCTGAGCAATTCTTTCACTTATGAATTTAAATGCACAGTAACTATATTTGTCTTTTTAAAAATTTCGAATAATGTTTATTATGCATCCTTAAACAATAGCAAAGGATTGCAAGCTCAACTGTCAATCATCTGGGTTTTAAAATGTTATATTTGGGTTATTATAGTTAAACTAAAACTTAATCCAAGACCATAAAAAAGAAAGAAAGAATTGAGTTGGCTGACAATATAAACATTAACTTATAATAATAAATAAAATAAACAACTTTTTTTCAGCTAATTGCCAGGGATATGCTGTTTACTTGATGTACTGAAACTGAAATGAATAAAATATAGTAAGACATGTTTATAAAAAATAAAAACTGCACTATAACTTACTACAATTTTAAAATTATAATGCTATGAAAATTATAATTTAATTAATATAATTCAAATTGAAATAGAAAAATAAAAACTAATTCAAAATACATACAAACATTTTTACAATGTCTCAATGATACTAAAATAATAATAAAATACAAACCTAGACTTGCTTTTTCAGCTAGTTTCTAATGCAAAATTGAATTTAACTTGTACAGTAAATGTAAAAAAACATACTTAAAATACTTTTAAAAGCTTTAAAGCTTTAATGGAAATGAAAAACAAAAACTAATAATTTAAATGACAAAAATTACAAAAATGTAAAAATAAAAACAACAATTAAAATGATTTATAAAAACTACAACAGTATGTGACTGGTTGAGACCAGAGAGGCAGATGTTAATCCCAGGTGTATAGCAGGGACGAGCGTCCTGTATCAGATCCGACAGGGTTTTGAGAGCAGACAGAAGCTGCCCACTGGACTCAGATCATCAGCAGCCAGCAGGCAACAGCACACACAGACATTACGTATTACCAAACCCACAGATGTAAAAACAGCACACACTAACAAACCAAACCACATTTGCACACTCTCTAAAGGTCATTCATTATACACACGAAAATTCCTCACTTTAAAGCTAATGCATGCTACCACAAAACTGGGTCTGCATGGGCCTGTAATAACATGCCATCATAGCAAAGGTAGCTTTGAAGTGCAGCTCAGTGTGTGTGTGTGTGTGTGTGTGTGTGTGTGTGTGTGTGTGTGGTATCGTGTTGCCCAGTGACGATGATGGAACATGACATTTGCAGTGGAGAGTGGGGTGGCCTGGATCCATATGTAGCAACATGCAGCAATAACTCGAACAAACCATTCATTCAGCCGTCCATCCATCTGTCCATCCCTCCACCACACAGAGCAAACACAAGCCACAGATCTCTCCCTGTGTTCATGAATGTCCTTCTACTGTATTTATGCCTTGAATAATGCCTCATTACTCCTCTTCTGCAAATGCACATCTGCCAATCTCTCACATTTCAAAAGTGTTTTATTGGCATGACCTTTTGATATACAAACAATTATTAAACATAATAACTGAAATAGATATTATTGTTTTTTTATAATAATTATATAATATATTATATAATATATATATATATATATATATATATATATATATATATATATATATATATATATATATATACACACACACACACACACACACAAAAACGATATACATACACACACATATATATATACACACATACATACATATATATGTGTGTGTGTGTATGTATGCATGTATAAATATGTATGTATGTGTGTTTAGTATAATTGTGTTTAAATGTGTGGCAGCTTGAGAAGGGCTTCCCCGACTATGTTGTGGTTCCTCTTGAGGTTTCTTGATTGTAGATCAATATAGATACAGATTCATGTCAAGTACAGTAACATAGGCTTTTCAAATAATACGTGTGTGTGAGTGTGATATAAAATAACTATACGTAACTATATATAAATGTAAAATTAAAATATTGCAAGTAAAAAGCGTAGCAAAACTGTGTATGCCATACAGAATCATGCATAATCTAAAAGACGCGCAGTTTAATAATAGGCTCATTTATATATATCTAACAGTGACTGTAATGGGACTCCAGGCCTGTGTGTTTTCTCAGCCCGTGAATCAATCACTGAGCCCATAACGCTGTAATTAACTCTTCATCGTGACCTTAACCCTGACCCTCCTAACACTAAACATAATGCACGTTAAAACGGGCAACCGCGCGCGACTCAGCGGTCCGCTAGAGACGATCAAGGAAGGGAAAGTTGATTAGGCTGCGGTACCTGAGGTCTTCCGTGCGGATACATGGTTCTGGAGGTCATCCACGGGGATCTCGATGGTCAGGACCGACACCGAACCCCCCCGCGTCCGCTGCGGAAATCAGCTTCGCTCCTCCGCGCTCCAAACGTTCTCGAGCAGCTGAAGAATTTCAAGGTAGCCGATGAAAAGTTTAAAAACGTTCTAATCGCCTGATACAAACGCTCTTCCTCTTTATGACGCACAGTTACGCCGCGCTACAGTGTAACAAGATCATCCTGTGCGGGGCGCGTGCACGACGAGCGCGCGTCGGAGATCAGAGGAACATAAACAGCGCTGACCTGCGCGCACACGCGCTCTGAAAAAAAAAAAAAACAGCGAATCGATTCGCTCGAATGATTCACTTGAGTCTGCTTTAAAATGTACCTTATTAACAGCCGAAATATTACTGGTTTTTGACGAATTTGACGCCGCTTTGATAAAAAAAATTTCACGATTTAGTAATGACTGTCTGTTGAAGAACAAAACAGTCTCTTCAAAAATGTTAACCACACGTTTTTACATTCAAATTGAAAACCACGAAAACCCGTAGGCAAATCCTGAGGGAGCATATGGCTCGAAAATGTTAATTATCTTCTGGTTCTGACTGCAAAGTGTTCTTATCTGTTGTTTGTAATGTTTGCTTTTGGATAAAAGCGTCTGCTAAATGACTGAATGTAATGTTAATTCTCAAACGTTTTTAACAAACGTTAATATGCTTATAAAATGAAATATAGCTAGCTTGGTGAAATCGTACAATAAAGTCAATTTACGAACGCTCTGCGAATCGGCTCGGGCGAATCACTAAAATGATCCGGTTCAAACGAATGAATCACTCGCGAATCGGCTGTCAACGAGCCAAACTGCAGCCAGCAAGGGGTGTATTGGATTTCTGAAAATCTAAAATAAATATATGAGAGATTGAGAGGGAGAGAGAAAGGGGTGAAAGATCAGAAGAGAAAAGAAAACGCACAGCAGCTCTTCTCAGCGGTGCTGCCTGTAATACTGCGCCTGTGAGATTGACATTAACTGCGGAGAGCCAAAGCTGCTTTTAAGGTCGACCACTTACATTTGCTTATGAAGATTATATAAATAGGATAAAACGGGGGGGGGGAAACCCCGTAAGTGATAAAACAGTTGAAACCAAATTATATTGGTATATGTTATATTAGTATTATAAACTCAGCTATTTTAAATGAAATAATGTTTGAAAGAGAACAAAGCGGGAAGCCGTTCGTATCGTAAGACAGAACATAATGTACAAACATTGCGGCCTTAACGTCTCTTTTCAAGACTGGACTCTGATTGGCTAGCGAGGTTAAAGTCAAGGCCAATGAGTGACACCATTGCCCACGTTGGGTCTTTACATCTGCTTTGATCTGGACCAATAGTGAGGGCAGAACTAAAGCGCAGGCGCGTCTGTGTTGCATTATGGGTAATGAAGTTTTTTTTTTCAACCGCCGCATAATGAAGATGGAGAGCCAATCGGCGTTCAAGAAGCGAATTGATATTGTGAATATTCATGAGATTATGAGATAACGATTCACATTGATAATATTTAGGCTAATTAATTTTATTTTATCACGAAATCACATTGAAGTGTGCACATCTGCTTAAAGGAAAATTAAAATGCATTACAAATTAAAATTAATTTTTAATTTTTGTGCAACTTAAAAAACTCGTCTCGACTGAATCACTAAAAAGAACCGGTTCGAGAGTATGATTCGTTCAAGAAGCCAAACTGCAGTGAATAAAATGTTAAAATGTGAATAAAATGTTAAAAATGATTTAAAGATGTGACTCATAATAATACATTTTGTTTTAAAGCGAAATCACAATGTGAACAAATCTGGTTAAACAAAATGAAATTAAAATGCATTAAAATAAAAAATTTAAAACATTCATTTTAATTTAGAATTAAACTGCAACTAAATAATAATAAATAAACCCTGAATATAGTTGTAGCCTAATAATTTTTTTCCCTAAATATTACTATTTTTTTTTTGTTCGTTTTTTTTTCTTTTCTTAATCCCATGTATAGGTAGGCCTAAATTATGTGTTTACAAACACACACACACACACACACACACACACACAACATTTATTATCAGATATAAAGATAAAAAAAAATGAAAGGTGGAAAAAGGGAGGGAGAGCTGCAGAACCTAAGAAGAGAAGGAGGAGTGGTGCATGAAATAAAACAGCAATGGGAGGATGATGACAGGCTGAGGAATGAAAAGTGAGATAGTGACAGCACACACACACACACACACACACACACACACACACACACTCAGCCTGAAAGAGTTTAATGAAATATCATGTGAGAGCTCCGCCACAGGCCACATCTCCATCAACCAGAGGAAATGAACAGACCCACAGAATGTACGCATACAGTTTGGATTGTATGCAATGAAGAAAGATAGAAAGAAAGACTAGTGTATTGTTAACTTCATTCAGCAGATCAAATCAGAACTCTATAGGCTACACTCATCTAAATGCAAATATTAAACCATTATCATTATTATTATTATTTTATTATTCGTCTGTATAGATCTGCAGAGGTGAAAATGCATATATCAATCATACTGGTTTTCATACTTTTCCACTGGGTGAAAATAATTATCCCAGGCTGAACATGTTCATAAGAATAATATATATATATATATATATATATATATATATATAATATTTTTATTATAAATATTTTTCCAAATAACAAAAGAAAGAAACAAAAGTTGCTCTGGTTCAAAATAATTCAGACAAACTGAAACTAGCTTGGCTTACTTTGGTAAACTTGTTTTATGAAACAGGTCCCAGTTCACTTTACAAATCAAATAACAAATAAAATGTAAAAGCATAAAAAGTGCATCACAAGAGCAATAACATGGTAAGTTCTGTGTGATGTGTGCTGTAATGCCCGATATGCTAATTAGTCGCTGACACAGCGCTGATGAAGCGCGCAGCTTAATGGTGTGTTTCTAAAGCGATGCTGTCGTGCAGATGAAAATCAGATCCTCTGATGACTGTAATTTCAGCTCGTTTTGGACAGACTGCTCATCATAACACAGTAATGAAGCTGGACAAACATAAACCATTTCTGCTTCATAAGCGATTTAGACTATAAACAAATATGCAATTTAATAATCTTGATGGCATGTTTAATGTTGACACTCACATGATCTTGCTCTCGCATTAATGAAATATCACCACCCATTCTGTGAAAAGCATGCATTACTGTGAAGCAACAGCAGCCTCTGCTGTACAGAACAGAAACTGTCTCCTGAAAAACAAATTGTTTACATAGAAAATATATTTTTCATTACACATCACTTACCCTTATGTTGATCAAAAATGACTTTAGTCTTTCAATGAAACACAACAGGAGTTTTCCACAATCTTCACGTGGCTCTTTTCAAAACACTAGAAAGCAAACCGTGAACAGGAGCTTTCAAGCGTAAGAAAGGACATTATAAATCTGGACGACTCTGCTGCTGGAATACACAAATACAGCAGAGGTCAAATATTACCCTTTACATGTCAGGCACTAGATTCTCTAGCTCCTGTTTTAATGAAAATGCACGAGCACTATGCTTCAAAGTTTAGAGTCGGTCAGAATTTATGTATTTACTAAGCAGCATTTAATTAATTAAAAATATAATAAAACTGTAATATTGTGAAATATTACTACAATTTAAAATAACTTTTCTATGGGAATATATTTCAAAATGCAATTTATTCCTGTGATGAATTTTCAGCATCATTACTCCAGTCGTCAGTGTCACATGAGCTTTCAGAAATCATTCTGATTTGCATGATACATTTTATTTTCATCATATTCTTTGATGAATAGAAAGTTAATAGGAACAGCATTTATTTAAAATATAAATCTTATTATAAATCTCTTTACTGTGACTTCTGATCATTTTAATGCATCTTTGCTGAATAAAAGTATTTATTTATTTCAAAACGAAGTCAATAAAAAAAAAATAAGTTCAAAAAGAATGGTCAAAAATTTCATTCTAAAATGTTTATTTTAATGTTTCCTAAGCAATGATATTTGAGGACTTATGACTGATTATATAAATGAAATGAAACCCAAACAGCAGCACTGATAAAGGTCCAATGAATCTTTTATTTGTAAGGCACCATAAACACTTCCTTACTGCTCAAGCTCTCATTCTTAGTACACGTTTAACCTTTTTCTTCCAACAATCGTCTTTAAATGAAGTATAATAGCAGTTTATCAACACAAACAACATACATTTCCATCAAGTACATCATGTCACAACACACACACACCTTTTAAAAAACTACTACAAAGCTCCAAAATGTGGCAAATATCAGATGAGTCCTCAGAAGAAGGAGGCTTCAGGAATCGCTCGAGTCAGTGGATTTAAGTAACAAACTCCACCTTTACGGCTGATGTTCATGAGACTGAGACCAAGACCAACCGCTGAACGAATCATTTCTCCTTTAGCAGCTAGAACTAGTCGAGACCAGCCAGTGCTACACTTGATTATTAAATGATCAGAGATTTCTGTAAATATAACCTGCGCTAAATGTGGCCACATACACCATAAACATAGCTTTATACATACAAAGTTAAATGTATATTGATATATTCATACATGTATATAAACTGGCCGTTGGTTTCTGAGCTCAAGCGAAATAAACTGGGAAAATATCTAGAAATCAGAAAACTTCATTTGTAGATTAAAAGAAGCGATCCAGGGCTCAACGGTGAGCGTTTCTTAGCATACACATCATGGGACACAAAAAACAAATGTCCAGGAACACACAATTAGAAAATACCCACAATGCACCCGTGCATATGTACAACCTTAAGTAGTCTTGTCTTTAAAACATCCTTGAATACTAGCATACTACTGAGTGAGCAGTGTGTACTGTGTGCTACACTGAGCATGCAGCGGCCATTCAAAATAAAACAGGTTATTTATTAAACTGCCTTTGAAAATTATGACAAAGATGAGATTTTATCTGTTATATTGGTAATGCTTTACAAGATTGTTTTATTTGTTAACATTAACAATACTTAAACAGCATTTATTAATCTTAGACAATGTTAGGTTCACCATTTAGGCTATTAATACAAAGCATGAATTATTGTATTCATATTCACTAACATTATCAAAGGTTAATACGTGCAGTAAAAATACATTGTTAGTTGATGACATTCACTGCATTAACTCAAGTTAACAAACGAGATCTTACTGTAAAGTGTGATTTTAGACATTTCAGGAGCTTACTAAAATGAATAGTTGATTGGTTTTTTATTTGATTTTTATTGTAATTACACAAGACATCAGTTTTAGTCTTAAGTCTCGATTGTTTTTGCATTTTAGTTTAGAGTTCAATAATTTGAATATTAAAAATTACATTTAAATGCTTTTTAGTATCCTGATTGACTAAATCGCCGTTTTAATCACTAACAATATACTTTCAGTCATTAATAACAGGAAGTGAAGTTTAGTATTAACTAAAAGCAGATCAAATCAAGGGTCAAGACTGAAATGTGCTGAGAACACTGCTCTAGTAGTAGTCTGATAGTATCACAGCTGCACGCTCACTCATGGAAACACATGCACCGCAAACAGAACAACTAGCATGACATGAACATCCCTGTTTTCATCTGTCACTGTCCTACACACAAACACACACACACACACACACACTGGGTAAGGCCTTCGTAAGGCATTTAGACCTTTCTGAGGGCAATGTAGACAGTGTTGTCTTATGTAAAACATGTATATTAATTCCTGTGACAGGTTCACCAGAGTGTTAAAACTCTTAACTAGATATGCCCAGAACAGAATATGATGAAATATATTGACTAGTATATAGAGGACAACCGTGGTTATGTTTGGGGTGCTTGAGAGGACAACCGTGCAATTACTAGGTTGTTGCCAGAGCATTGCCAGGCATTCTGGGTGACTCTTGAGAGTCTCTATTATAGTCAGGTCTCTGGATAAGGACCTTGATACATGCTGGAGTTCAAGATTTAGGGATAGGGGCTTGTTAAAATCACTAACCCCAAGTATGAGCAATATTAATAGAGCCTTAGCAAACACCACTAATGAAAAGAAAATGAATCAAACAGAATAAAGATTTGCTGTAGTAACAGAGAGAGAGAGAGAGAGAGAGAGAGAGAGATTGAATCAGACCCAATCGGGTGAGACAGGAGCTGGCTCTTCTTCTGCACAGAATCGAAGCGTCTGTATGAAGGCTAGTTGGATTTGTCTGCGTCGTCCTCGCGGTGGCCCTCGGCCCCGTCGCGGGAGCTCCTGTCCTCCTTGGCCAGGTGTGCGTGAGACGCGAGGATGCTGGACAGAGACAGGAGGCCGGAGCTGGAGGTGACGGCGGGCATGGTGGGCGGAGTCAAGCCCAGGGGCAGAGGGGTCATGGGTAACGCCAAACCCTGAAGCTGAGAGAGCTGGTGAACCTGAAGCTGCTGCTGCGTTTACACCAACACACACACAGACAAACACCCGTCACATATAACGCATTCTTTCTGAAGTTCATGACACAGCCACATCACGTTTAGCTGCATGTTTGCTGTTACCAGAATATTTCGCAGAATAAATGTAGTCTGTATTTACAACGTTCACTGATGAGAATATAAACATTTCAATTTTACTTTTTCTGTCATTTTTTGTAATTTTGACACGGTTTTTGTTTTCAGTTTCAAAAACTGTTCATTAATGATGCATGTAAACATGAATCTATGATTCAATGATTCGCTTGTGCCATCATGGAAGTAATATATATTAAAAAAAAATCATCCTTGACTTTGTTCAGAGCAAAAACAGTTAATAATAAAGCAGTAATAGATAATAATTAACAATAAAAATAATATGAATTGTCCCTTTTTTAATAGAGATTTTTTATAGTGTTAAAACACTGTTTTAATTGGCTATCATTTAAACAATTTACTGTGAAATAATATATATATATATATATATATATATATATATATATATATATATATATATATATATATATATTTTTTTTTTTTTTTTATATATATATATCTGTATATAGTTATAGATATACAAATAACGAGAGGCTAAAAGTATAATTTAATTGTATAAATGTAATTGTTGTCTAGCAATAATCTGCCAGTCGTACACAATAACACATGAAGTTGAATGGTGTGAGGTTCCTACTCGAATAATAGAGTTCATCTCAGGAGGGGTGACCTGTTTGGCTCGCTCAATCGCCCCCAGGACCTGCTGCTGGTGCTGCACACACACACACACACTTATGTCACTGATGAGGCCGAGTGTCATTACAGAGAGTGTGTCATCAATAAATCACACGGTCTGACCTCTTGAGACAGGTAAGGCAACACCTGAGCACAGATTCCATTCAATCTCTTCACAATCTCCGCCTGCGGACAGAACACAAGCACATCTCAGGGGTTTACATCCATTAACAAAGCTGCTGATGTTGCACAGAAACACACAAACAGCAGTCAGTCATGATAATGTATGCTGACCGACCGTGTTTGAAAGACACTTAGGACGCTGTGTGTGTACAAACCATACAAGTAAGCCTGTAGTTTAAAGCAAACTGCACAAACACAAGTCTAAAGGTTTATATATCCTCCTGCTATATTTAATACATGCATATTTTTTTTTACACAAATATAATAATGCATTAACTTTCCCCCACATTTTATGTAGATTTGTGCTGATTCTGGCACAATATTTCGATTCTCACCTGTTTGTGCATTTCCATGTTGAGTCCGTATGACATCTCATAATACTGCAGTCCCAGAAACAGGAAAGAGACATAAGATCAGAAATTCAGCTTTGCCATCTCAGAAAAACAAACAGCTATTTTAAATTGTAATAATATTATATAACATATATATATAACATATGACAGCTGCACGTGTAATGATTCTTATTTTTATACATTTGGGAGAAACACGGACATCTCAAAATGTCCAAAAACTCTCCAGAATCACTCTTCATGTGTCTCAAAGAGGCAATACATACGGAGGCAGAAAAAACAGCAGAGGAATAATCAATATCATCTTTAGTTGACTAAAACTGAAGCAATTCTAACACGTTTGTTATTTATAATAAGGCTGAAATTAAGCTCAAATAAATAAGCATTGGATGAAAATCTGTAGCTAAAAACTATTACAAATATTGTCTTGAAGTAAAACAAGTTTGAAGCACTAAAATGAAATGAAAAACCTGGAATTAAATGAAAACTGAAACTGCTTGAAGCTAAATAGTAATATTAAAAACGGAAATGACAAAGCACATAAAATGACAAAAGTTAAAGTTTTAACTAAAAATATATATATTTTTAATGGAAAATATTAGATTACTGCAGACACACACAGCCTTACAGACAAGATCCAAAAACATTCAAATCACATGACAAACAACCAAAACTGAACTACAGCCAAAACAAACCAACACAAGTAAGAACTGCACATATAACGAAACTAAAAAACAGCACAATTCTGTCATTTCTTCTTAGAATTAAGAGTTTATTTGTCTGTTTTATTGGCAGTGGAAACCGCTTCCATATGATCTGCACATCATGCATGTTTTACTCACCATTATGTAATGACGCTGCATTTCAGATTTCTCACTCGCCAGTTTATCACATTCCATCTTCAGACTGAAACACAGAGAGACATGAGATCACTACTCGCTTCTTGTTAAATATGTGTATATGTTGTGAATTACATGATGCATCTTTAAATAAAGGAAATGTGTTTTAAATGACCCAGTCTGTGTATGATGGCTTCAATATTTACATTTCACCCTAAAACACACACACACACACACACACACACTTCATTGAGGCAGTCAGCTGCACTTCACCTCAATTTCTCTCTCTCTGTCTCTCGCTCTAGAAGCAGGGTTAAAAAAGCCAGAAATAATTCAGCAACCGGTTTCCTGTCTGGACTGCCTCATGGAGGATTGTGATTGGGCTGGCCATGTGTTGAGACGAAAGTAATGAAGGAATGTAGGATTTATTTTCTTCACATAAAACTTTTTTATATTAAATAGTTACACACACACTACCCTTCAAAAGTTTGGGGTTGGCAAGATTTTTATTTTTTTTAATGTTTTGAAATTCGTCTCTGGTGCTCACCAAGGCTACATCTATAAAAAAAAATAAAAAAAAATGAAATATTACAATTTAAAGCAACTGTTAACTGTAATTTATTCCTGTGATAGCATCATAACTCCAGTCTTCAGTGTCCCATGATCCTTCAGAAATCCTAATATGCGGATCTGCTGCTCAGGAAACATTGCATCATTATTAATCATTATTTAGAATTATTATGTTATCATAAAGAATACAGTAGCATATACCTACAATTAAATACTATGAAACAATGTTTATGCATTTAAATATTTATATTTTCTCTGCCGAGAAAACTGTTTTCTTCTGGATCTAAAAAAATAAATGCACTCTAGAATGAGAAGCCCCCCCCCCAACTCCACCTGCCACGACTAATAGCAAGCAGTAAATCACGGTTTATGACTGTGACGTGAACTAAAGACGACTGACTCAGCCCATCCCCACGCCCTAACATCAACACAGGAGAGGAAATTGCATTTGTCAGACCATTTAATGAGGTCTTTAATCACTAAAGCAATAATGATAACACCATTATGCAATCCCGAGCAGCTCCACAGAATAATCACTCATTCATTAGCATTACTTGTGGAAATACTCAGTGACATGGAGCTGTAAGGTGAAGTGGCCGTCCATTGTTTTAAGATGTTACGGTCTATTGATGTCTAAATTAATCTAAAGCGCCGCAGTGCAGTCTCCATTTCCCTCTTCCTTCCTCGGCCCGTGGTTTCTCTGATGTGTGATGGCCGGATGTCCTCGTGATCGCGCTTATCTCTGGTGCTGACAGGAAGCTTTTCCATGAGGGGCTGCGTTCACACTCTTTGAGCGTCCCGGAGAGGGTGTTTTTAGGGTGTAGGAGAGAAACTTCCTGTGCTCCTCAAGGTCTTGTTAAATAACAGTTAAACTAGTTATGCTTTTGGTATGCTCCTGCTTAATGCTTTTAAAGAGCAAGTCTCTTCTGCTCAACAATGCTGCATTTATTTGATCAGAAATAAAGCAAAAAAAAGTCATTTGGAAATATCATTACATTTTAAAATATGCATTTTAAGTGATATATTCCTGTGATCATTCCTCACGTGATCCTTCAGAAATCATTCTGATATACTGAACTGCTGCTCAAGAAAGTTATTATTAATAATGTTGAAAACGGTTGTGCCGCTTCATATTTTTGTGGAAACTGTGAGGAATCTGTGATGAACAGTAAGTTAAAACAATGTTTCAAAAGATTTCTGTTTTTAAATAAATACTGTCTTAACAGTCATTTCTGATCAATTTAATGCATCCTTCCTGAATAAACATTCATTTCATTAAAAAAAAAATGATGCTTTTGAAACTTTTGAGTAGTATTGTGTATGTATACCTGTGATATTGTGCCTGCAGGAACTGAAACTCATCTTTGATGCGATCACAAGAGTCTGACGTGGTGAATTTGAGCGGCTGGGTCGACTGAGACGAAGCCTGAAAAACAGAGACAACAGATGAGAGACGGATTCAACATCTAAACGTTCAGATGAACAACCTAGGCATCGGTTAGGAAGAAGTAGGTACACACACTGAATCGTAAAAGATATTCAATTGGTAAGACTCTTCCCTCTGTGGTTATCAAGCTAATTTTAGTCTTAACTGTTGCTAAAATAAAGTGCATATAATGTTTGACTCGGAAGAAAACAAAAAACCTTTTGATCAGAGTTATGACAATAACATTAAATTACTGCAAACAGCCTAAAACAATTCTGACAAACACCACAACAGAGCCAGTGATTGCACCGCGTGTTTGAGGTCAGCTTGTCAGGTCAGGCTGGAATTAAATTGGCTTTTCACCTCCAACCCGCTTTACCAGAGGTCACTGGCCTCTGACCTTTTAGACCAGACAGACAGGAACAAACCATCACACATTAGAAAGAGAGAAACAGGATGTGCAACTGTGTTCAGTGTGCTTCACAGACAAACAGCTGTTTGAAAGCAGACAGATATACATAGAAACTGCTGGATAAACGTGTGTGTGTGTGTGTGTTTACACACAACTGGCCCCCAGGGGAGAACCACAACAAAACATCTCAGCAGGGAATTCTTGCTTTACACACACACACACACACACACGCTGAATTCTGTTTTTAACACGATGCGGTGTGGACGCATCGCGACCGCGTCGCTTCCATTATGAGCGCTCGGACTTTTGCACGCAAAAGACACGATATGTGAACGGCCCCTGAGATAATATAAGTTAACGTAAATGTAAACTAGCGTAATTATTAGAGGTCTGTAAATGTAACAAGCAAACGTTTCCAATCAGTCCTACTTCTATCCTATTTTAAGTTTTCTTTGTGATTTCAATCCAGATGACTTAAATACATAAATACATACATACCATACACACACGATTCTGGAACCTTATTGTATAATAATATATAACAATTATCATTCTAATAATACTAGTTAATATTTTTAGAATGGAGTAGAATAAAATAAAGAAAAACAGAATTATATATTAATATATAATTGACTTGTGTACTTGGGTGCCTTATTGCACAATTCAATGAATATGCATGTTTTTTTATTTACCATTTTACAATGTCTTCATAAGCAGAAATATGTTGCATGAAAAGATCTGAAAGTTTTAAACTGAAGCACTTTTCCCATCTCCTCCCTCACATACAATCCCCGCAATTCTGTCCTCCTGAAGATAATGTGTGTCCAGGGGCAGGAGAGACGTGTGTGTGTGTGTGTGTGTGTGTTTCAGTAAATCCCTCTAGTCTCTTCCTGCTATTAGTAATCAATTAGAGGAGAAACAGGAGCCTCCCCTGTGAGCGCTGTTCCTCCTCCAGCATCCCTCACTAGTGACACTAAACCCCAGTCAGAACACCTTAAACCAGACACACGCTTCAGGACAGGTCATCATCCTGCGCACACTTAACCCTCTGGGGCCTGGAGAAGTTTTGACATGCCCTGACATTTGTGCATTATAAACATATAACTGGCTTTAAGTCTAATAACACTAATCAGACTCAGAACACATTTTTACACTAATTTGCACAGAACAGCTCAAATAAGAAAAATTTTGTGCTTTGTCTATTTTTCTTTGCTTATGCTTCACAATGCCTTGCTTTCTTTTGCTTGCAGAAACTCTGCAGAAGCGTCTGCTACTAGTGTGCACACTACCAGATCTGTGACTTGCAGAGTAAAAAAAATAAAATAATGCTGACTAGCTGGAGCCTTGGCATTATCACAACACTGTGATGTTTACACAAGCAAGCATCACTCATATTCTGTTAAACGTACTCCAAATCATAAAACACACACACACACACACTCCACACACAATAAAAGAAAAAAATTTGAAAAAAAGCTTAGAATATCAAGTAGAAATTCTAATTAATAAAACAAAGTTACTAAAATAAAACAGAAATCAAAAGAAAAGACTCTAGAATAGAAAATGAATTAGAGAAAATAAAATAAGACAGAAAAAAATAAAAAGCCTTTAAAATAAAAAAGATAAGCCACTATATTTAAAACAAATAAAAAAATAATTAAACCCTCTAGACTGAAACTGAAAAAAATAAAGCATCTGCAAATAAATATATAAAAAATAACAAGTAAATGAAATCTTCCTGTCCTCTGGCAGCTGACGAGGCTCTGCTGTTGCCCCCTTTGTAATGCTAATGAGTGACTTTGGCCTGAGTGACCCAGACATCTGCTGCACACACACACACACACACTACAGCCCTCCGGCTCTTATCTACTTTTTTGTGTCGCTGAAATTGTGGCTGGTGTGTGTGTGTGTGTCTTGTAGCACAGGAAGTGAGATGTTTGGGGAGGGGAGCTGAGCACGCAGAAAAAAAAAAGTCTCACAATTACACTCAAGCTCATGTGTGCAAGCATATATATAAATGTGTGTGTGTTTTCACAGTATGACTGATCTTCCAGCAGTTCATAAACACATTAGCAGCAGTGATGGTGGCAGCCGCACACACACGGTTAACGGTGTGTGTGAGCACAATTTTTTTCTGAGAAAATGAAAGCTTGTGTGTGTGTGTGTGTGCCGGAGGGATTAACCTCTCTCTCTGTTGGGGGTCTTGTTAATTCAGTTGCCCTTAATAATGTCTACCAGACCCCTGTCCACCCTCACAACACAATACACACATAATGAACCCAGACTGCTGTGCGCGTGTGTGTGTGTGCACGTGTCTGAAAGAGTCTCATAGTAATAGATTCAATTCTAAATAGACGTTTTGCTTGTAAACTAAAAACTACACTGCTACAGTATTACAGATACAGCAAGGTGAGCAACAGGCTAATATGTTTGTTTAAATAAATATACTTTTTTTAAATTAAATTGATATAAATATTAGTATTTAAAATAATATTTAAAAATGATATAAATTAGTAATATTTTTATTGTTTTCTATTTATTATCTAATCCATTTAAAAAAAGTTAGATATGAAAAAATATGATAATTAATAAAAGTAATTATTTTACTATTTTATTATTAATACCAATTGATTTTTAAACGTCAACTTTTTTTAAGTGAAATATTAGCAATATTTCTTTTTTTTATAATAATAATAATAATAATATCATAGCTAAATGAAATTATTATTATTATATAGTCATATTGATAAATCACAAAATGTTTCTGCAGTTTTTTTTTTTTACACATCATAACATGAGTTGAGAACAGTATCAGTTACATCTCAGCTATAACATTACAAGAAGAATCTGAAAGAACATGAATCACTCGCATCCAATTACCCAGAAAACGACGACTGACCTACAATCAGTGTTTCTGTGAATCTCCTGATGAATCATCACACTGAGAATAACGGATATTCAACAACCATGTGCCGTTATATGGTTCTTTACTTCTCTTGATGATCCGTCATAGGGTTCTTCAAATCAGTGTTGGGATTTCTTTAATGCACCAGTATGTAGATGATTTTCTAAAGCACTAGAGTATCAAAGTGGTATCAGACTGTGAAATCCTTGTAGTGTTTGCCAGGTCAAGCATCACTGTTACTGCTCAAACTCAGGGCCAGAGACTTGAACAAACCCTTAACACCAAGTACTTCACTTTGGCACATAACCACAGGTAAGGAGGAGCCAACAAACAAGCTGAAAGTAATGGTTTCACAAACACTTTATTCCAAGTGGACTGTTTTTCACTCTCGATCCTGACTGTGAGCATAAGCGCTGCTGTTTGCAGCAAAATATCCTTCCCTTCCTTCTTCTGTGAAGGATTTGACCCATAACAAGTTATTAAATCTATCAACCAAAAGCCTGTTTTTAAGTAACTTTAGAGGTTTAATAAATCAAACTGATCCCAATGATCTGGAATTCCAGAGAACACAGTAAATCTTTGAGGCTGGGATTAAACGGAGCAGTCGGCTGTAACTCCTAATCCAAGATTTGGGATCCCACAGTTAATCTCCGGCTGATTCCCACTTCTGATGAAATCTCAGAGATCTAAGATCAACGTTTGGCCAGTGTAATCAAGAATTCATCAGCAGCAGTAAGACATGTCAAGTTAAAGACTGTAATGGGATCATTTTCCACTGCTGAGGTATTAATCTGTTGTTTAAAGAAAATATAGAGCCTTGTCAACAACAACAAAACATGATGCTAAAGAAATGTCATACTGTGGAATACAATCCTAATAGGATTAAACCAAGATTCTCTAAACAAACTGACATTATATGAAAAAAGAAAAAATATTTATTTTTATAATATATTATGATTATTGCATGTAGATTATGATGCATTGTCTATTTAAGTATGTTTAATTAATATTAAACCAATACATAGATAATAATAATAAAAATAATAATAAATTAAAAAATAATATTTATACACATGTGAATCTCAAATTAGAATGTCATAGAAAAGTTCATTTTCAGAAATTCAACTCAATTATCACAATTAAAAGAAGCAACTACTTCAGTCTGTGTCCATTGAATTTATTTAATACACGAGTTTCACAATTTGAGTTTGTGTATATACTATTTTCACTATATAATATTAATGTATATTTAGGTTAATAATATAAATAATTATATAACATTCTATAATTTAAATACGTAGAATATTAAGCAATATACAAATATAATATTAAATAAATATATACATTACAAAAATGAATTCTTTAAATGCGAACTCAATAATTGTAATAAATTATATTTAATATTTATAAAACATGTACTTGGATATACCACGGCACATAGTATACATATACTTTTTGTAATATAATAAAATATATAAAGCAAATAAAAAAATTCTACAATGAGATCTTAATAGTATTATTTGTTTGCTCTTATTAGGACTATGTTTAAGATATGAACAAATTTCATTGGAATTCAAATTCTGAGAATAAACAAATGCTTTGAACATGCTATAGGTAGTTTTAAGTGTCACTTCATGAAACTGCTTAAGGCTTGATTAATAACAGGAAACACCAACATTAACATACTTCAAAATCAAACATGAAATATAGGAATCAGGAAATGTTTCAGGATGTTTCTCAGACTCAAAATTGAGTTTCATGTGTTCAAGTGTCAGAACGTCCCGTTCACTTCCTCACACACATCCCAAGCTGAAGCTGAAGACTGAAATGTTCTCCTAAATCTACGCTCTGAACAGCAAAAAGTACTTGATAAAGGAAACCCCCAAATCCACACACTTGTATCCCATGTTTATGTGTTCACATATGTCTGTGGGCCAGGATTAGGCTTGAGTGCAAACAAAATAATGACTGGGGACTCATTATCACAAGCTGCCCACTGTGTGCACAGGAACAATTCATGGAAACAACACAATTACACCTCTACAGGGACGGAACCAGGCAACTAGTGTGCAAACAAACATCTCTGACTCTACCTGAACCAGAAACACTATCATTTACACATGCTACCTGCAAACCTGACATCTGAATCATGAGATGAAGACCATATATCTGAAAAAAATCTGCCAGAGAACAAATAAACATAGTAAGATGCAATGGAACAGCAATGCAAAATTAATTAATATACAAAGACGTTGTCTCATATGTCTCTGAGGAGATCTTTGATGCAAATTGGCATGCAAAAATCTTGCGTAAATTAACATATTCCACTGGAATTAATGACACTGAATTGATTAAGATTAGTAAATTGATGCATTCAGAGGCTCGTTTTCAAAATGCATTCAAACAATATGCTTTGTGTACGTCTTTCAGTAGTGGTGTTCACAAATGTTCATGCATTTCTACCAAAAAAAAAAAAAAATTATTTATTTATTTATTTGTGCTGGGCAACTAATCGGATTGTTATGCACAAAATTCAATAATGCATTCAAAAGTAGTGTATTGTGCACTTTCTTCATTCAAAAGTACTGCTATATGAACAAAAGTGGAATAACAAGTTGTTTGCAAACTCTTTATACAACTAAGGTGATTTTTTGTTTTTACAGCAGTATTCCTTAAATAGTAGCAGTTAAAATATTTTTTGTAAATCCCAGAATAAAACATTAATATAATCAAATTAAATATAAAACCAAAGCTATTTGCCACTGCCAGGGCATTAAAGTTGTTATAGAAAATATTTTATAAGTTGTTATAGAAAAAAAAGAAATGCTCAGAGTCCAAAGCCTCGAACATAACATTATAACAGGCACCTTACGTGTAGAGACCTGCATGATCGCGGGACACAGTGCAACAGAGTGTAGCACGGGACAACACTTGATGTGTGGGTAGAGACTCGTGTGTGTGTGTATGTGGGATGTGGGAGAAAAAAGGTGCACTCAACACTAAGCAATCTAAACTGTGCCTGAGTGCATTTGACCCCCAAAGCCCACCTGGTTCAGTTGACTAGTGTGATCGCTCCCTGGTTCGTTTAGCCGTCCCTGGCCAGACCACTGTTCAGTTATATATAGATCAATGAGTGTGAGTGCTAACTGTGCTGGAGTGCAGATCTTCTGATAAGTGTTGCATGATTGGGTGTACATTTCTGAGCAGCAAAAGCAAAACATCTGCCAAGCAATATATCGTGAGAGGGCCGTGTGTTACAGCCTTTCATACGACTCAAAATAATAAACCACAAAGTTAACAAAACAATGCACTCCACTGTGTTGATCGCTTCTCTGCTCTCTTCACCTGCTAATAGAGATTTCAGAAAGTTACGATTGCGAGCTCATTGCATTCTTTTTTTGTTAAAAATAACAGGGAACAGTGGTTTGTGAATGTTGATGCTTAGCCTAAATAATTTTATCGGGAGCATTCATGATGTGAGCACTGCTGCAGTCTTAGGGCCATCTCCAAATGCTCTCATTGGTTGAGAAGCATCATTACACCCATCCCAAGCCAGTACTGATAAACATCCCACCCCTCCTGTGACCCATGGTTTGTCTGTATGTGGAACTATAATCTTACTTTGTAATAGGGCTGGTGGATATGGCTTTAAAATCCCAATTTTTTTCACAAAAAGTCATACATCTGATTTTTAGATGACAAAGAAATTGTTCAAAACAAGTTTTAACTTTATTTTGTTTTGGTTTTACCTTCTGGGATTTGATCTGGATTTCCCTCTTGCAATCAGAAACAACAAGCCAAAAAGACAAGATGGCAGGCCCTGTTTTACCACTTTGATAGTAGCCTATCAAAAGTTACATCTAGTCATAAACACCATATTTTATCAGTCTGTCATCCCTGATATGCAATGCAATACAAAAGGGACTATCATTCTTTATCATTCACCAGTCAAATTTGTAACTGAGACAAGATGATTCATTATTATAAAAAAATAAAGAAAGAAAAAAGATTTCCTGCCCTTTTTTTTTTTAATTAATTTAATTTTTTTTTATACTAGCCCATCTTGCATTTAACCATCCAAGTGCAAACTCAACATTTAGAGCAGTTAAGATTAAAACTGGCAACTCCGGAGTGAGTCAGGGTCATGGACGTAGGACAGAGCAAGTGTAAATATATTTTCTAGTCTATATTTATATATATATAATTATTTGTAAATGGAGTAGACACTGTCTAACTGTCTACACCAGTAGCAAGAGTTGTCGTGCCACACTGCGCTAAAAGCGTGTCTAAACTTGATGACGCCACAATACAGTTGCAAATTATCTGATTCGTAGTGTCAGTACTTTTTGTCATAAATAGAATGAGGCATCAGTTTACTGATGGGGATCGTGTTGCATCACACCACATTAGGGCACGATTATTTGCATGTTATTGTCATGCATGTCTCGTCAGTAAAGCCGGTTCTGTGATTAGCAGTAAATGTCCATCACCTGCTTTCAAATAGAGCGGAATTTACTACACAGAGTCGTATTTTGCTGACAAGCTACGCAATATCGTGTTCATAACCGCATGCGATTCATCTGCGATTATGGCGCGGTATTGCGTAGCTTTTCAGAGAACTACGGCTCTGTGTAGTAAGTGCTGATCCATTATTGAACAGTACATGGAGGCACATTTTAATTAAAATATTCCTATTAATCAAGGTTTTATTGACTTTCAATTTACCTTATTTCATAATGTACAGAAATACGTGCTTTTATACGTCATTTAGTTATGATTATTTAATTTATTCACCATACTTTTTATTATTAATGTCAGTTAGTATTTCAGTTTGGCTCTAGTTTTGTATTTATTCCAGTTTATATGAAAAGGTTCATGTTACATGGATTAAAATTAATATACAGAATAATTATATATTAAATTCTTGTGTTAAATGCAAGTTTGAAAAAGTTTGACATGTGGTGCTGTAGTTAGTTTCTAGCAAGTTTAGTTAATTCATTATTTGTTAGTGCATTAAAGCTGTGGTAGGGAACTTTTGATGCTCTAGCGGTTAATAAACATAACTGCTTGTGTCTTGTGGATGAACATCATAGCCGGAACTACTTCTCTCTGTTTATGTCTATGAAGAATCACAAAGGCACTGGGTTACTCCGCCGCGGTATCCCTGAAGCAATCTAAAATAGTCTGAATATAAACACTTATTATAGGTGCACCCTAGTGATTCAGGACAAGCTAAAAACATGCTTTGGAAAAGGGATTCATGGTGTACTCGCTTATTATATACATTTTTCTACATTTTGAACACAAACAAAGTTACGGACCGCAGCTCTGATTGGTTGTTTTCTTACCGTAACTGCAAATGGCAATAGGGAGGAGCTTGATTTTTTTTCAAAGATTATCTGTCTCATATTCTACTGTCATGACATAATGACAGGTTTAACAAATATGTAAAAAATATATATTTACAAAAGTTACCTACTGCAGCTTTAACTTGCTCAGGCCTTATATATATATCCACACATAGTTAAACTGTATGTGTGCGTTCATCGATTATCATCAATTACCAATCAATTGTATACAATAAACAGTTGTTATTATAAGTTAATAGTTGACTGGTACAACAAAAAAAGCTCAGAATGACCCCTTAAAAAAAATAATAATTACTGCCCATACTGTGGCAGTAATAATGGTACCACTGTCCAAATTATAATTTCATGACACTGAATCAATAGCATATTTAAATAGCATGGTATTTACATGTAAAGCCAGCATATTTTAAACAAAAAAACATGCATTTCATACACAAGGATATTATGGTACTGCCAAAGTACATTTTTGTAAATTAAAACAATGGTATTGTCTGGCCATGGCACGTTTTTCCATTGTACCATTTCCAAAAACATGTTATTATCCTGGTGCTTGTCAAAAAAACATGGTATTATGAGGATTCGTGTCAACAGGACATTATAGATGTAAATAAAATGGTATTTTTGCGTTGGTATCATCCGTAAGATACATCAAGAGATACAATGTCCGTGTGACAATCAGCATGAATGAAGGAAAACAAGCTACTTACCGAGTGCCTGGCTTGTGGAAACATCATATCAGCCTGTTTTTGTGCTTTATTCTCTCTCTGAAGATGAAATGAAAAGGCTTTGGGTGGATTTTCGGCCTTGGTTTGGTCTAAACTGATTAGTTTGAAGGCAGAAAGGGCTTTAGTCTGCTCTCCTGAACAGATTTCCTCGCGGTGATCTCCAGTTTTCCTGTATTTTACAAATCTAAACCAACTTCAGACAGCTCTGCTTTTAGAATAACAAAAACAACGGGCTATATTTACTACAGTATGTGACATTGCGGTTTCACAAGAGAAAAATGAATCTTCTGTTGAGACAGGACGATTAATCCACAGCCGGGCTGATCATACTTTTCCAATTCCCAAATACAAGCTACCTGGCTAAAGCTAATAAACAAGTTTATACTGCAGGAAATAAGCAAAAATGCGTTTGAAAATGAGGAAAAAACGTCTAAATCTGGCCGTGTGTTCGGTAGTCTTGCGTCAGTCTGGTTTAAAGCGGTGAAAGAGCAGTCTGCGTTTGGAAAATCATGCCTCAGGACTCGTATGGACGGACTCGTGTGAAGCAAGACGCCATATCACGGATTCTACTACAGTAAAGGCGCTCCTCATGAATATTAATTACGCCCGTTGCCTTGCAACTTTCCGGGAGCGTATATTTACATCACCTTATTAATATTCAATGAGTGGTCTGGCTTGCTACTGGGTCTTCAATGCTAAATATTAAATCTGTTGTTTTTTTATTTGTGAGAGATTTTTTGTGTCATTATTTTATTTTGCACTTCTTTGGCGACCCAAATATATATTTGTGTATATTTCTGACACACAAGATTTTAAAATAAATGTGTTTTACAGTATCTGTGTTTGTAGGTAATATTATGCAATTACTATAACTGCTATTATTTGTTTTAGGAAGGTTTATATCGGAAAATCAACAAGTTTGTTACAATTAGTAAACTTTTTTCTAGTTTTATTTTATTTTATCATAAATCCAGTTTAAATTGCAGCCAATCCGATTGGAGTAACGGGTGAATGTCACGTTGCGTCATTAATATTCATGAGAAATCCTTCATCGTAGTAGGATCCGTACTTCGGTAAATTCGTATGGGGGGATTTAAGGTGGCGCTCAGGAGGCCCATTTTAAGATGTCAAATGGATGAAATGACAGTAGCCGGAAGTGGAAGGTGTTGGAAATGCCTTGCTTTTGTTCCTGCCAAGTGTACAGCGACTCCAACCTGCAATAATAGCAACTGCACCCATGGGAGCATTTCCACTGTATTGAACATATTATTTATTAATACCTCTAATAGAGGAGATATTACAGGTGTATGTTGAAGATGACATCATTGGATTATCATCCTTGGATTAATATAATAAATATTAGATATTTTTCTCTATGCTATTTCTCTTTGCTCCATTTTGGACAAAAAAAAAAAAAAAAACTAAACCATATTTGGCAAAAAAAATGTTAAATAAAGGGCATGAGAGACTTTATGTGCTGAAAATATAATGCAAATAAAACTAAATGACTCTTTTGAAACCTCTTTTTAAAAGCAGGTTTTTAACACCAGCATTCCAGGCACTGCAAAGAAAACAAATTACAAGACCATCAGCAAGTATAGGAACAAATTTATTTAAATTTAAAACAGATACTTTATAATTGTAGTTTTTTTTAGAAGGCGGTTATGAAAATCATTTCCATGTTTGAATGAGGTTCAGGCAACAGTGGTTGAAATGAAACAAATACAAATAAAAACAATAAAATAATGGCGAGAATGTTGTAAAAAAAAAAAAAAAGATTTCCACTGTGTTTCTCGTCTTGAGGATTTCGATGTTTGTCTGAACCCACAACTCCCACATGGACAAAGAACACATGCTTTAATAAATCACAAAAAGAAAAACAGCAGTTTATCTTCTAACTTAAACACAAAGTAAATCTCTTCTTTAGTGTTTTACTCATTTTTAAAAGGGGACTGTGTCTAATTTCACAGTCTGCATGTGGACCACAATTGGCACTTGTTACGAGTCAGTCTCAGAGAAGGGGATTGGCACGCACAATATTATACAACATTTACATTTGGTATAATTACAAATTAAAATGGTACAAAGAAGCAGAAAAAGTATGAGTGCGAAAACCCAAATAAAATGTACATGATCAAGTGGTCCTGGAAAAAACAGCTTTCATGCAATGCATTACAGAGAAAGAACAGGGGGTGAAAAGCAGATATCACATTTTAATGACTCTTTCATTGGGTCAGGACGTCAACCATTCGACTGTCCACCACACAGATTCACCTAGCCATACCAGTAAACATCCTTTCATGGAAATACCAATCGTCTCTCTCTGTTGTCTACAATGGGCCAGCAAATCTGACTACATGTCAATACGCTTGTGTGTTCATTGCATTTCACTAAGTGAGTTTTACAAGCACTCAAATGCAAAGAGTCATTGAACTGAATCACAACCATCATGAGAACTCAAGAGGCAAGCGACCTTATGTTATGCACACTACAGAAAGATAGGAATGCATTCATTTTTTTTTTCTTTGAGCTGATTAAGTCAAAAGTGAATACAGTGCAATTGTCGGCCACAAAACCAACATCCACAGCCAATCTTTCTTTTTTCAGGAATAATAACTTTTGGTATATTGGCACAGACACTTGAAGGGAACTCTGGCGCCCTCTTGAGTACGGAGGATAATCAACAAGACACGTTTCCAATGCTTTGCTCAAGCATTTATGCATTTTGTACATGGATTTTCTAGCCTAAGTTATATCTAAACTGTTACCCAGAACAGCCAAATCCTTCAAGACTGATATGTCTACTCACTTGTCTGCTACAGAAATTAAACAAAAGCCGTGGGACAGATACTATTTTCCATGTACCACTTGGCGGACCTGTTAGGAAGATTGTTCTGGCCTGAGAAAGGTGTTGTTTTTGCCGTGTTTACACGCGGGTTATTGGCAAGATCTAGTAAATGAACAAAGTTTGGCCTCCAAACCTCACTGACTGTACCCTACGGACTGAAAAGTGTGCTTGTCACTTGACTACCGATCCTAAAATGCCCGAAAAACATCTCACGGCTCACAGAGGTAGAGGTTTTTGAGGGAACGTCGAATACGAGATTTCTGGGACTGGCACGTTTATAGATATGTGTAGCTTCAATTGTCGGCCTGCAGCTCGCAGCATTCGCCTTGTGGCACGGAAAAAACAAAAAGTGCATTAAGAAGAATCAAGCTGTGCCGAATAACGCCCCCTGTGTCTTGTCTTGATAAAACAAAGCAACACGTTCTCATAGTGAGCATACCTCAACTCGAAAGTCGCAGTAAACTAACATCCATTTGAACACTTTAGAGTAAGACGTACATCAAAATAATGGTGTTTCAGTTTGCTTCGATTCATCGGTTTCTTCAAATCTAACTCACTACGAACAGCGAAGAAACACTGTAGGATTTACAACCCCACTTAAACACGGACTTACACGGGTTCAGTTTACAAATAACACGTCAGGTTTTATTTCCATCAAGAAAGCGTTTGGGAGTTTGTTTCTCTAGACCGTGGCAAGTGATCAACCAAGATGCATGGCAGCAAAAGTGATAAAATAATGAATGAGTGTTTGGTGATTGGCTTCTCGCAGTATTGAATCACACTCTAAACTGTCCAATCATTTCTGGTTTTCATGTGGCGTGTTTGTCGTAGCCCTTGATGAAAATGAATGAAACGTCACCTTTATAAAATATCTACTGTAAAAGAACTGTAGAACACTTTTTTTCTATCTGTGCATCACATACACAATGAAGGAAACAAGCTGTGAATTTATAAAGAAATCGAAATGAAATCAGAATCGAAAGAAAAATTCACTACTTGCAAGCGTCGACCAAATAGATCTTCAATCACACAAAAAGCTGTCTATTTTCATATCTTACACGTCCTATGTTTGTTTTTAAGCACGTCACCTAAACATAATTTGGAAATGTAACAATTAAAAAAAAAAAAATCTGTAGGAAAGTGAAAAGTGTGGTTAGGGAAAATATTCATAGTACAATACATTGTGTGTTTGGGGGAAGAAGAAGAAAAAAGGCTGATAATTGTATCCATAACGGAGGTTTATACAGCAGTACAGACACTAGTCTCCTATTTCTGTCTCATAACATGGGAGTGCTTCAAATAGGAAAGCGGAAACAATAGCATTCAAATTATCAACAACTTCAGATCTGGTCTATAAATTATATAAATAAAATGTTCTGTATCTTACTTTTTATTTTGCTTAAAAATCATATTTTTATGTTATATAACATTCACACAGTGGAGGAGGCTGTTTCCCCATTCGTCTCCGAAGTTTCCAAATGCTTTCCAAAATCTGCTATTAGTCTATTACTCATAACCTCCGTCCTCCACACGTTACCATAAGGAACAGCTATGTGTATATCATTTGACGTATTCATAGTGACCAAAAAAATCTAAAATCAAAAATTAAAACAAAGAATCACAGTCTCAATAATATTGTAATTCATAAGAAAACCAACAGAACCGTACACAATTGCGATTAAGTGATTTTTTTTCTTTTTTGCCAAAGATAGTGTACCACAGACGTTTTGTACATAAGCAATAATGTGTATACGTATTTACAAATATAAATATACACAATCAATTCACTTCAGCGCATAAATGCTTTCCTGTCCCCCTGACCCCATCCTCCCACGACCCTCCCCCGCAAAATTTTTGAAATTGTCGACCGAAGAAGTTACATTATGACAGTTAAAAAAACTGCGTAAACAAATAATATATTGTGTGCATCAGTGCCGCTAGACGACGACGATACCCTGACTGTGAATTAATAAAGTATCTGTTTATGAGCGGAAAAAGATAATCGCACACTCCGGAACTACTTTTTTTAGATTGCGAAATTAAAACGAAACCAGGAAGGAGGATAAAACATAACAACCATGGGGGAAGGAAGCAATGCAATCATTTTCAATGTTAAATGTGGAAATCTGCAGAACAATACCTTTCGTAAATGTGTAATCCTGTTTTGCGCACATTTAAAAATCCTTAACGTTGTCTCTTACCCATCTATAATTCGACTGCTGTTACAATTCACTCTATATTCGATAGCAGTGGAAGTAGCTATAGTTACTTATCATTAAAAAGTTTTTAAAATGATCATCTCAGCAATATACACAGATTTAATTAGTTTCATCACTCCCTTGCGTGCGTTGTATCGTTTTGCTTATATAGGCATTCTTATACTATTTGCGTTCATTATCTTTTTTTTTTGTCGTCTTTTTTTGCATTTGCGATGCTCTCACGTGAAGTTTACATTCATCGATACGAGTTGAAGACTAGGCTCGTCGAGAAAATCATCTCTGCGAGTGAAAGGTTCTCCACACTATCAGTGGAACCCGCTGGAACCCACTGGATTTAAGAATCCGCTGGAATCCTCGGAATTCTAGAAGGATCCATTTCGGAAGTTCCTGCACCACAGCACTAGTCCATGTGTCCATGTACAAGTATGTAAATATGTTGTGATTTTTTTTTATTAATATTTTTGTCTTTTTGCAGGGCTGTGTAAACCAGATTTTTCCATCCATCCAGGCAGAATTCCCGAGAAATGCTCGGAGCAGATGACGTGTTTGGAGTGAGGACCTTTAATGGAAAGGGGAAGGATCGTCACTTCCAGTTTTTCAGGCCAGCGTATCACAGGTCATTCTCATAGTAGCTCTGCCAATACAACATTTCCATGAAATACGTGAACGTTGGAGTGGTGAGTCAGAGGCTAACGCGCCCTTTGTCAAATCCGAGCCACTTTATATCGGTGGTCAAATTTGATAAAAGGGAAAGATGCCTTTGACGAGAGCTGCCGGGGATGAGCGGACAGACTTTGGCAAACAAATCAAAAACAAATGACGAGCAGGATACGTCCGTAATAATTCCACTGGACAGAAAGAGAAAAACTCTGGAAGCTGGGAAAGAGAAATCAAAAGATCTGTGTTTCTGAAATAGTACATGATGCATGTGTGTGTGTATGTGTGTGTGTGTGGACGTAGGTGTGCACACGCTCTGTGGGTGCCTGTTCTATGCTGATTCATGTGTCGGACTCGTTGCACTTCTCACACCAGGTTGTATTCCTTCAGGTTTAGCTGCAGGATGGTGTCTTTCACCGCCGCGAACACGAAGCGGATGTTCTCCGTGTCAGTGGCGCAGGTGAAATGCGAGTAGATGATCTTGTCGCTGTCAGGGTTCAGATCCACAAACATCTTTAGGATGAACTCCCGTGCAGCCTGGGCATCCCTTTGGGGCCCTAAAAAACAATGTGTAAATGGAGTTTAGAAAAGCTTAGAAGACTTTAAAAAACCCCAAAAAGTTAATATTTCCTTAATTTGCTCCCCACGAATCAAACCAACCAGCTCCAACATGAATCACGTCATTTGTAAATTCAATGAGAAATTTCTCAGTTAAGACATACTTGTGTTTAAAATGGGGCTTGTAAGATTTTTAAGATTCTGAAAGAAGTCTTTTCTACTCACAAAGGTAGGGCTGCACGATAATGGTTAAACTGATAATCACGATTATTTTGATTAAAATTATAATCACGATTGATAATGATTATTCTATCCTGCTGGAAAAAAAAAACCCCAAACTGCTAAAACCAGCCTAAAATAAGCTGGTTTTAGCTGGTTGTTCCTAAGGAATTAGGAAAGTAGTCAAGACCCCTCTAAAACCAGCCTTCTGAACAGCTTTGACTAGCTAAAATCACAATTTTAGAAAATCACTGTTAAAAAAAACACAAAAACAAAAAAAAAAAACAACAACATACCATCGAACTCTGGGAAATAGTCGACCAGGTGGGAGTAGGAGATCTTCTCCTCCAGCAGGTCCTTCTTGTTGAGGAAGAGGATGACAGAAGAGTTTTGGAACCATGGATATGTGATTATCGTCCTGAACAGAGCTTTGCTCTCCTCCATACGATTCTGAACACAGACACAGAGAGTGGATCGCCATTTTTGTCAAAATGCACAGTGAAACTCACCAACCAATAATATAAAAGCTTTTAGAGCTTTGAGTCCACAACTAGCATTTATGAAAGATGTAGAAATGTTTACATTGTTGGTCTACATGCAGCAGCTATATGCGGTTTACTATTCCAACTAAACTCTACCTATTCTACAATTTTTTTTATCCATTTTTTATTTCCAAATTTTTTCAATTTTTCTATTGCTTATGTATTTATGATTATCTTAAAATCCCCTTTAAAACACTTTCTTTTATCATTGTGTATGAATGGTGCTATATAACAAAAGATGCTTTGCATAGAAGAGTATGTGAAATAGTGTAAGGATAGAGTGCAGTGTAAAGATAAACACATCTATAATAAATTAGTCGCTCACCTCGTTGTCCGATTCCACCAGAACCTGATCGTACTCGCTCAGAGCCACCAGGAACATGATGGATGTCACATTCTCAAAACAGTGGATCCACTTCCTGCGTTCTGACCTCTGACCTCCTACATCAACCATCCTGAAAGACAAAGAGAGCAAGTGTTTGAATTATTAATTACTGACATTATATGCATTAATAATTCATGCTTATATTGTGCACAGTTTGCAAATCTTCTGTATGCATGAAGCACTGTGTCCCATAATGCAAAGACCTCACAGTTTCTAGTGTTCTGAATGCAATGGAAGCAATATCAAACACTTGAACTCATATTTGACAAACTATTATGTGCCAGTTAAGAACTTTTAAAGCATATTTGGATTAAAATTATTTGGATTGAAATACAATATACTGAGGTCATGTGACAGCAACATAGTATTGTTTGTTTACCACTACATAATGTATACTTTACATATCTTAAAAAGGCAATATATGGTAAATGCACACAGCATATAATTCAGGCACTTGGAACTGAAAATCGGCCATTTTATGCATTCTGTGTATTATTAAAATAAAATCATATATATATTTATTATCAGTGCGGTCAAACGATTAATCGCAATGAATCATATACAAAATAAAAGTTTTTGTTTACATAATATATGTATAGTGTGCATATTTATTATGCATATATAAATACACACTCATACAGTATATATTTTGAAAATGTTTACATGCATATACATTTATATATTTATAAGTGTGTTGATTTGCTAAAATGGACATATCACCTTCTGTTCACAAACAAGGCGCTTGTTCAGCTTCGGCAGTAAAACGTGAACTCGCGATTCCTTGAAAGTGGACACTACTGGCTATTTTGACAAAACGTGTTTAGGGTTTAGATCGCACTTTATGTGGAGAAGAGTGCATGGCATTTTTTTAAAAGTGGAGTTTAACGGTTTTTGCAAATAAACTCTTAATATATTACATGTTAAATCCAGCCAGTCCAGGAATCCTATTCTGAATAATACATTTGAAATGCAATTTGACGCAAAAAAATAAAAAAATAAATTCTATTTACCAACCATTGCATAAAGCATACTTTTTCCGTTTTACATGTGACTTACAAAACAGTAGGCAATATACATTATTTCAAACGATGTTATATGCATACAATGTAGTATGCATTATGCAAGCATTTAATTTTGAACCAATATTAATCGCTATTTGAACCAGAAAGTATTATGCAAATGTTTTTATGTAGACATCTGACACATAATGAGTCAATAAAGATAAATATTGTGGAAATATTTGCACACTAAACACAACATGCATACTGAATTAAGAGTAGAAGTAGTATTTTATCATTCTTTTCCGAACATACTCGCAGCCCTAGATTTCAGAAACATGGTAAATGTGCTGTTTATCCAGCACTCATTTCAGGATCTCTACACTGCCCCCTAGTGGAGTCAGCGCTCCAGTCCTGAGCCAGCAGTTCACAGAGGGGCCTTTGATAAATGAAGCCCTCTAGGATTGGCTGCCCAAAATAAAGCTCCTTCAGATAGAAGCGTCCTCATTTCCTTCAGCCAGGGGCTAAGTGACCTACTTCTGAACATACACACGCTCTTTAATGTAGGACAAGTCTCCACGTTCACTCCACACTTAGCGAACTTTGGCAGGAGGACAGACAGAGAGAGCGAGAGAGGCCGTGCACGCTCACTTTTACTCTTCCAGGAAGCTAGACGTGAGATTCGTGAGGGTTTAAGTAGGGCTGGGCAAAAAAACCTATTTTTTAATTAATCGTTTTTTTTTTTTTATGACATCGATTCAATATCGTAAATCAATCTTTTCCGATATTTATGCAAACATTTAAAAGAAAATTTAATTAATGTGAATCTTTTCATTAGTCTTCTTCACTAAATGTCACCCTCTTATATCACAACAGAAAGCCTGCAATATTTAATGCTCATCTTGTCAGTTAAGCCGGTTCTGTAATCAGCGGTAAATTTCTGACAAGCTGTGCCAAACCACGATCATATTTATCGCAGCTTGTCAGTGAACAACGGCCCTCTGTAGTTAATGCTGCTCCATGTGAAATCAAGCACATGTAGAGATTTACCACTGATTACAGAACCGGCTTTACTTACAAGATGCGCATTTAATATCTCAAGCGATTTATCATGGAGCCCTAGGAGACACGGTTCACAAGAACAAAGCGTGATTTGCAATGTTCAGGTAAAATTCTATAGTAATACTAAAAATCTGTGGAAGCATTTGACATCAGGCGTAAAGGCGCCATAATTTCCGCATAGAATGAATGAATGGTTTTGTCTACACAAGCGCGGACGACGCTCGCGGTGTTTTCAGCCTCTGTCGTCTCACTATGATGATATGAATACACACATTTTTTATCTCCACCTGCTTTGAGAGTCACTTCATTAGCATTATATTGTTTAATTTGACAAAACTACCGTCATATCACATACACAGGGGCTGCAAAGTCCTCACGGCAAATCGTCAAAATAAGTTTATTTAAATGTGAAGAAACTGTATAATAATAAAAAAAAATAAAAAAAAGATTAATATTTAGCAGTCTTAAGACTCAATGTGACAATGCTACTACTACTAATAAATAAGAATAATTCTTTATTTTTAAAAGGAATAATCACATTTGTTTTATTTTTAATTTTAACCGTAAACCTCTAATGTGCAGCACTGTTTGCCAAAAAATAAGGGTTTTTCATTTGATTAAGAGGCCATGAATCGATTTTTTTCCATATTTCTTTCTGCAGACATTGAACATAAGATTAGCCTTAATCTAATTACAAATCTCACCCTCTTATGTGCCTTGTGCGATGTTACCAACGAACCTGTCATTCATTCATTCAGTGCTTAAAGCAGTGGTTCTCAACCCGCTGCCCGTCAAGAATTCAAATGCGGCCCACCATTTGATGAATACACACAAAAAAAACTTTGTTTCATAATTTAAAAAAATGTAGGCTACTACAAATATAAGCTAAAGCCTAATGTTTTTATGTGAAATTATTTTGTTTTTCATAAATTATTTTCAGACATGAGCAGACTTCCATAACATTATGAACACATACAAGCTCGCACTTTGACAATTCAATTCAAATAGTCATCAACAGCAGTTAGTTCGGTAAAAGGCAGAAAAAAAATAAATGTGGAGAATGCTGGCGACTGAACACATACAAAAAAGAATAGTCGCAATATCAGCAGTGAAGGAGGATTTTCGGTTTGCCCCGCAACTAACTTGAAGTTCAAGCAAATGGAAACACCTTATACTACGCAGCAATCATCCTAAATTAAAGAAATGTGACAAAACATCTCTGGAGAGAACCTCATTATTAAATTCAAAAGTGCTTTCCATATTTGGATCAACATAAGCTACATTTGTGAACGCACATTTTCTGCTATGTCGCTTGTCAAGTCATGCTCCCGTGCGCGTTTTACAGACTGCATCTTAAAGCCTCTTATACTTTCTGCGTCGCAAGTCCGCTATGGACCGCTAGCTAGCCGTGACGTAAAAATCGCCATCGGAGAGTGTGTGCCGAGGCTCTGAGTAGACGACAGTGCGGACAGGTGCGCGTGGTCAGTAGTCTTCAAAAGCACAATTGCACATGTTCAGGCAGTGTGAAGAAGCCCATTGCCAATCGAACCTGTGCAATCCATCAATAAAGAATATAAAGACAGTGATGTGCAATGATTCTGGGCAATTGTTTGTTCACATGTTTGTTGCAGAGCGGACCATCAGTGTACGCTTTCAGAAGTATAAATGGAAGTCCGCGCTAGTGCTGCCCGTGTCTGCGTCCGGATTGCTCATGAGGAAAGTAAGACACAGGTTTTGTAATCATAACTTCATTGGGCTGTTACTACATCGAGTCGAATTTCACAAAATTGTTCAGCTCCCGACAGAATCAGGTGTTTTATTTATGGGGAGTAGAATTATTTATTTCAATGAATTGAATCCAATAGATTTCATAATATTTAGGCTATAATATTATAAATCAGGTTGGTTTGTATTGGTGACGTAATGTGTAAATTATATGCGTGCGACGCACGAGACTTGTACTTGGACCATAATGCGGCCCGGTGGAAAAAAACGGTTGAGAAACACTGGCTTAAAGGGTTTCAGGTGCTTTGTCGACGTTGATGCCACCTTCAAATAAAAAGTCAGAGGTATGGAAGCATTTTAGGTTTCGTAAGAATTGAGTATAGAAAATCGAGAATCTAAAAATCGAATCGATTTGAGAGCTTGTGAATCGAAATCGAAACGATCTGGAACATCTGAATCGATACCCAGCCCTAATCTGTATAAAAACTATATTCACTGAATGTAATAAAAACAATTATATTAAAAAAATTGAATCGAAACCCAGCCCTAGGTTTAAGACAGTTTTACACAGATTAACAAACACAGAGCTGATGGTAATCATTTATATAGTCAATATGGCAGAGAGGGCAGAAATAATCTTGTGTGTTTTCATAACACGCTCAAAAAAAAAAAAAAAAACTATGTAAATCTCATCAGCGTCTCTCCATAATCATGTTTTAAATGTGTAGCCACGTACCCATTTCCCCCAGGGGAAGTGCTGCCACACATTGAGTGCAAGTCTTTGGGAAACTGCATGAGGGCAGTAAAAAAAATAAAATAAATAAATATAATATATTATTCCCTAGTTGTGGCACTGCTACTTTGTTCATTTAATATATTGTCGAAAACGAGAGCATCAGTGTGAAGATGATGATGTTTACGTCAAAAATGAAACCAAACCGTTCACACAGAATGCATATTTATCACATTTTGTAGAAGGACATCTATCAGCGTTGCACTCGCATCTTGCATGTTTAGAAAGCCATGTAAAATTACTGCAAGTTAAACTTCAAAGTCTCAACAAAATTCACGGTTTTTCCCCACTCCATGTTTTCAATGAAGAAAGTAGCCTACTGTTTTTGATTGGTTTTCGGTCTTTTGTATTAAACTATACCAACTACATGCATGGTGCAGTTTTTCTTTCTAATTATTTCAGCAACTTTATTAATAACATATGGTTTATAAGCATTATTTTAAACATTACGTACTTTTTTTCCCCCAAAGAATTTGAAAACTTTTTTTTATTATGCTTTGAAGAAACGTACATAATATTTTGCACGATGCGCCCTCTTGTGTCCTCAGGAGAGAAGCCAAAAGGCTTGTTTTTAGTTTTTCAGTCATTTTGACAGACCTACACTGTATTTCTTTCAAAAGCATTAAAATGCTTTAACAACCCCAAACTTTTTGAACATTGGTGTACATAATATCCATTTAAATGTGTGCTTCCGCTCATGACAGTGCTCCTCTTTTAAAAGAAAATTTGATGGCTCAAAGACAAATGAAGAAAAAAAAAAATTCAGCAGAAGTGCAGTATAGACAACTTTGACTGATGTGGGGTGTGAAGTGGGCTGTATCTTTGTAGGTCACACACTAGAAAGTCATCTTCAGCTCGACTCAGAAAATATTAATAACTCTCCTCCATGGATGTATTTTCAATGCTAACCTACATTCAGTGCTAAGTTCCTCAATTTCAAACGAAAGCTGACGAATAATTGTTCTGTGTCCTCTACCTGAAAATGATGCTTTGAAGGTCGAACGGGTATTCAATAATCCCTGTGGTCGGGATTCGAACCCTCAGAACATCCTGCTGGGTGGGAAGGTAGGAGGACTCGGCGATACGATCCAGATCAGTTAGATAGCTACAGAAAGACAAGGAGACAGAGATAAAAAACATCATTAACCCCTTTATATCACAAGCGGGTGGTTCAGTAAAGGATGTTTCCAGCAGAACCCTCGAGAGTCAGACGTCGTCCCCTGTCAGCAGATCTCAGAGGATACTCATTATGCTGTCTTGTGAGACAATCTAAAAAAAAAAAAAGACAATGGCTAAATAGGGAAGACAAATGTTTTGTGTGTCTGGTCGAACTATGGTAGACTTATCTTGCATTCAGAATGTACAATGCATACGGTCTAATGTTTCTGAAAAACATTATAGTTTTTCTAAACTATAAATACTATAAACATTATATTATAATTTCTAGAAATTATATTCTGCATAAAGAATATTAAGGTGTTTTTACAATGATTAAGATTTTATAGCATTGTGACATTATTATCATGCAATTAAACCCTGGAAAATTTAAAATATCCCTAGAAAAAAAAGATAAAAGAATAAAGAAATTATTGTTAGTCTTTATTATTTTTACTTTCTTGCATACACACAAATAAAATAATATATATTACAAAATTAATACTTTAAAAGATATTGTGGCCATATACACCCCTGATCTTCATTTTACCAATGAAACTACAATATATTTGTTTTTTTAACCAATTAAACTACAATATATTCAAGAGAATATTTATTTACAGAAAATATCTTTTTGTAGAACATCCCATCTTCTCATATGTAGTGCTGGAAAAGTCTGATTGATTTGATTGAAAATGGTTCATGAAAATTCACTGATTCATTTCAATACATTTGCATTTTGAAGCAAGATATTCAGTCAAATTCTGTATTCTGTCACGGCAGATTAACTATACATTTATATAAATAAAGAGTCAAGTTGTTAAATGATTATGATCTCTAATGTGTGTAAAATCTCTAAAATGTATTTGTCACCCAGATATTCCTACTGCACTGATGTGACCTGTTTTACCACAGAAAACCAGCAGGGGGTGTGATACACATGATGCCAATGATTCTTGAACAGACTCCAGGCTTCATACATCTGTGTGTATTAATGTGGTGAAATACACACTGCCTCTATATTTTATCGGGCCAGTAAAAGAAATAGGACAAGACTGACTGCCGCCAAACTCTTCAATTGGATCACCAGAGACACATGGACACCAACCCATTCAGAAAAAGAGCCACGAAACACTAAAACACAGTCTTTGAGACATTATTTAATTTGTATGTGTTGCACAAGATGAACAGATATTGATTTTCTCCCTTTTCCAGATAAAATAACATCTTGGATATCAGTTAGCATGAAAGTAATAGTTTATCCCAAAATAACAAAGTCGTTTACTCGACCTATCATTTCATATTCAGGAGAATTTCTTAGGAATTGTTTTTTCATTTACAAAGAATAGGAGCGCGAATTTTCAAGCTCTATACAGGACACAAAATGCATCATAAAAGTAGTCTATATGACTATATGTGCGATATTGTAAATCTGTCACATGATAGCATTGTGTGAATTATTCAGTGAAAGTTGTTCTCGTTCAGAGGTCATGAGAAATAGCAATGTGGGATTCAGAATTCAAACGAACCTTTTGAAAGTTTTTTTTTTTTTTTTAAAGAATCAGTTATTAAAGTCTCACATTTCAGTCTAGACCACGTGAGTCAAATCAAACTTCTGCAAGCCGGAAAGCCTCAGTTCTAATTCACTGTAATTACATGGGGGGGAAAAAATCCCCTGTAGTGTTCCAAGTAAAAAATATAGTCACACGGGTTTGGAATGGGATGAGGATAAGCAAACAATGACAAAATTCCAGATGTATGAATATTTTACAATGAAAAAACCATGCACCATTTAATCATTCACAATATCACCAGGAACACATTTTTGGAAAGTTAACAGGGTCGTTTTAGAGTCATGTAGATTGTGAGGATACACAACAGTGTGCATATATAATTGTTATTTATAAATAATCACACTATACTCAATACAAAGATGATGACAGATATACTCACTATTTTGTGGAGTCTGACAGCTGGTACTCTCGGCGTCTGTCGTAGGCCTCTTGAATGCCTGGATCTGTCCACAGCATCTTAATGGCACTAATGTAGGGCTGGTCGAATGACGACACTTTCTCAATGTCCACCTCCTTCACCAGCATGGCGTTTGCCTGCATCGCAGAGCAAATGAACAGGTTAAAGCTGCAGTAGGTAACTTTTGTAAAAATATATTTTTTACATTTGTTAAACCTGTCATTATGTCCTGACAGTAGAATATGAGACAGATAATCTGTGAAAAAAAAAAAAAAAAAAAAAAAAATCAAGCTCCTATTGCCATTTGCAGTTACGGAACTTTGTTTGTGTTCAAAATGTAGAAAATGTATATAATAAGAGAGTACACCATGAATCAATTTCCAAACCGTGTTTTTGGCTTGTCCTGAATCACTAGAGTGCACCTATAATAAGTGTTTATATTCTGACTATTTTAGATTGCTTCGGGGGTACCACGGCGGAGTAACCCAGTAGAGCTGCAACTAACGATTATTTTTTCGATTAGTCGACTAATCGAATGATTATTTTTATTACAATAAATAATTATTCTAATGTTCTTTTTTTTTTTAGCTAATGAATCCTTTCGATAACTTTACAAAAAAAATATGAGTACAACTTCTAATATAATATTTCAACCTTTATTCATTTTTGAAGTTTTTACAGTATAAAATAATAAAGAGGCAAATAAAATTATTTTACTATGGTAAATATGAGCTTATGATAGCGTTTATAATTAAACCACAGTAGCCATAAATTTACAGTTGTCTGAGACGTCATGAAATGTTCTTTAGCATCACAAACCATAAAATGTAGTCAGGGTTCTGCTATGGTTTAGCATGGTTTCCAGAGATCTGGAGCTGATTCGGGGTGGCTAGGTGGTTTGTGACTGTTGTCTCGCGGCGCGCTGTCTTTTAAGGGGCAATTCCACTGATCTATGTATGTATATTATATATATATATATATATATATATATATATATATATATATATATATATATATAAAACACGTTCTATATTATAGATCAGGGGACAGTTCACACATCGCGTCTTTTGCGCGCTCGAGTTCGTTATTTCCAATGTAGGCGTGCGATAAGCGCGCTCATAATGGAAGCGACGCGCACGCGGTGCAACGTGTGCTTGTTTTTTCCAGGCGCGTCCGCACCGCATCGAGTTAAAAACATCTCAACTTTTCAGAATGCCGCAAGTGCAAGAATATCAGACCTGAACCAGGAGGTTGGTCACCAGATCACACGGTAACCAGTTAAACCGTAACACCGGAGAGCGCCAAGATGTTTTCCTCTGAGATGCTCGCGCATCGCAGTTGTGCTGCTGTGGTACACCATATCGGTTTTGCAAAGGGAACAAAGGGCCATTTTATTTGTCCTCTGTTTAAAGTATTCCCATACTTTTGATAACAGTGGTCTCTGTTTTTGTGATAGAATGCAACTTTCTCCATTCCCAGTATGCCATTACTCGAGATGTAAACAAACTGTGTGACGCGTCGACGCATTTCACGCATTTCATGCTGCAACGACGCGTCGACGTCATCGATTACGTGGACTACAAAAATACGTTGACGCGCCGTTGCAGCAGTATAACCCAGTACCTTTGTGATTCTTCATAGACATAAACAGAGAGTAGTAGTTCCGGCTACAATGTTCTTCCGCAAGACGCAAGCAGTTCTGTTTATTAACCGCTAGAGTGTCAAAAGTTACCTACCGCAGCTTTAATGTAAAAGCAATAAAGAATATTGAGAATCTACAGCAGTGCAGATGTGCACCTATTTTCAACATGCTCTGGCCCTTCTATAATTATGGAGCTTCTATTATGCATGACATCTTATTAATAGTGAGCAACGACAACCAGTTACATCAGCTAAAATCTAGACATAATTTGAATCTAAATCTTTTTAAAGATGTAGATGAGTTTGTTTTTTCATGGAGCAGACTTGGAGAAATTTTGCATAACACACACTTGCTTATCAATGATCAGTGAATGGGTGGCGTCAGAATGAGAGTCCAAACAGCTGATAAAACATAACTAGGGCTGGGTACCGAACTTCGATGCCTTTATGGTATCGAACGAAAAACTTCGATACTATGAGTATCGAAAAATTATTTTTCTTTCGGTGCCAAATTTCGGTTCCAAAAGCCAAGCGGCCGGGGATTTTTTTTTTTTTTGCCAAGCGGCTGGGTCTGTGTGAGCTTGTAGCATACGTGCATGTTAAGGACCTAAATTCGCCGTGAATGGCTGTCGACCACCACGTGACTTGACGGGGAGGATTTTTGAAGATACTCGTAGTCACACAAAACAAGTGTAGCTGTTTTTTCTCAAAACGTTTTCGTTTTACAATGTCAAAAAGGTCTAAAGTGTGGCTACACTTTATAAGTGGATGCCGAGTCAGCAAAGTGCAACATATGCGATAAGAGTATTGCAACCAAAGTTGGCTTGCCCTCCCTCCCTGTTTAGTTTGGTCTACTCCATTGCGTATCTTGAAACATGCCCCTATCACGTTGTCTAAAATACAGAGAGAGAGAGAGAGACAGATTTATCAGCGAATTTCTCTAAGCAGCAGGCCACTGTATACGTTCACGTAAAACATAACCGACTGTGTTTACGAGAATACTTGCAGAGACAATTATTTTGCTAGCGATTTTGCGAGCCCTGCACCTCAAATCTATCCAGTTTGTGAAATACTGGTTTCCACGCTGGTTTCGTTAAACAAAATAAATTATTATTTCAAAAGATTGACTCAAAAGAATCATCGGTTCACTAATCGGATCATGAACTTGTATTACCGAGCCAAAGATTATCTGTTATTGAATATCTCGAATGAATAAAGACTTCAAGTTCATCTGTAAAGCACATAAAGCTATCGTTTGAGTTTATAAACTTCAATTTCATGCATGATTTGTATGGATCTAATAACTGAATGCAAAGTGTGAGTTCTAGAATAATGTTTGTGTCTTGATGAGCATGTATCGCTCACTAGGAGTCGCTAAATGAACAGCTGCTTTCCTTTTTTTTTTTTTTTTTTTTTTTTTTAACGGAGGATCAGTTGCCATATTGGTTAAAATCCCAAAACTGTTTACTTAAATATTAAATTAATAAATGACATCAAAACAGGAGCGTTTGCGTTATGATGTGGTGGGCTGCTGTGGGCCAGAAAGTCCAGGGCCACTTTTTTGGTCCCAGTCCGCCCCTGAATGGCTCACCCCTATCCAAAAAGCACAACCAGTTGTATTAATAATGTTATCCTGATTGTGAAGTGTTACCAGAATTTGTTTTAATTAAGGTGAAAAATAAAGTTTTGTGTTTCATGTATTTGTGTTGATGTTGAAATGGATTTTACAACATATGGTATCGAAAAAAGTATCGTTAGGAACCGGTATCGAAACTGGCACCGGATCGAAAGATTTTGAACAATACCCAGCCCTACATAACAATAATTCACAAGTCATCCACAGCACTCCAGTCCATCAGTTAACATCATGTGAAGCCAAAACTGCATGTTTGTAAGAAACAAATCCATCTTTAAGACTTGAACTTCAAACGGTTTCTTCCAGCCATAATCCAGAATGATGCTTCCTCCAGGGAAAAAAATCCACCCCATGTTGTCCTCCCATGTCAAAATCCATCTACATATTTGTTTAGCTTATAAATGAGTCTTGATTTGAGCAACCTGATTCAGACGAGATAAACTTGAGTTGCTTAATGATGTATTTACTTCTTAGAAACACAGCTTTTTGCTTCACAAGGCATTAATGCACTGGAGTGGATTTTTATGTTTTTGTCAGATGTTGGTCTTACATTCTGATGGCACCCATTCACAGCAGAGCATACATTGGTGAGCAAGTGATACGCAGCTAAATTTCTCCAAATCTGTTCATACAAAAAAACAAACTTGGAAATCTTGGATGGGCTGAGGGTGAGTACATTTCATTTTTGGGTGAACTATTAATTTAAAGATGATGAGCTAAATTGTTTCTGGTAAGTTTTTTTGCAATAGAGCCTACTAGTGGAGCAGAAATACAGGTTTTTTGATTTAGGTGTGAAACATGACCTAGACATGTTTTCATCAGTTCCTAACTTCAACAGTCAACATTAATGTTTTTTACCTTGTTCTGCTCATACTTGAAGCCGATTTTCAGGTTCTCTGTGGCGCGGATCATCGACTGCATGGAGGTGAAGATATTCTGGTACACTAGCTTGGTGAAACCACGTTTGTCTTCTTCTGTGTACCCGGTGCCATGGATGATACGCATCTGTTTGATGAACGTACTCTTGCCGCTCTCACCCGTGCCTAGAACAGAGGTAAGGGTCAGAGGTCAGGTTTACCTTCAAAATCTGATCATTTGTACAGCACCCTTCATTCATGATCATCTGTTGGGCTTGGTCACAATGTGGGAGCAAATCAGGACACTTGAAATTATTTAATTAAACAACAAAACTCTAAATTGTTCTTTTGAGAGAAAAGAACCTCTTCTAATTAATGAGAGCAAATACGTGCCTGTGTTAGCTGCCAGTCAAAAAAAAAAAAAAAAAAAAAAAAAAAAATTCTATGGCATTTATTTTACTCGTAATTGTAAGCAGCACACTTTTTGGTTAGTTTTATGCTCTTTTTGGTTACATCAGCATTTCCCAAATGGCAGTTTGCAAACCCGTGGGGATTCATGAAGGAACTGCACAATTAATCAAAATGAAATAAAAATCCCAATATAATTAACAGTGGTTCAATTCACAGTAAACACTTCTTCTCACAATCTCTATCTCTGTATGCGCTGTGTGTTTAAAGCATGCATTTTGGTAATGTAATGTGCAATGTCATTTTTAAATAAAAACAATTTTACTGAACTGACATTTACTGAAAAAAAAAAAAAGAAACTTACATCTAAAAGTTTCAACTGACAATCAACATTGGGAAACTCCTGGGTTACATTAATTCAATGCATTTATATATAAAAATAAATAAATCTAAATGATGTAACTTCAAAAGGGCTCATATGATCTGTCACACATGTGAACTTGCGCGTACACATACACACGTTTGTTTTTGTGAAACGTGGGTTCATCCCATAGGCGTAATGGTTTTTATACTGTACAAACTGTATATTCTATGGCCCTACACCAACCTGACACCTAACCCTAACCGGAAACTTTGTGCATTTTTACTTTCTCAAAAAAAAAAAAAACCCCACTCATTCTGTATGATTTAGAAGCGTTTTGAAAAATGGGGACATGGGTTATGTCCTCATAAGTCACCCTCTCCTTGTAATACTTGTGTCATACCCATGTCATTATACAGAGTTTTGTCCTGATATGTCACAAAATCACACCCACACAGACCCTCATATTGAAACACAGATTAAAGCTAACATAAAATCACACTCACATTTGAAACGAAACAGGGTATTCAATGGTTAAGTCCTTTAAAATAGCATGAATCCCTTAAAAGAGCACTATGATCAGAACATAGTGAAAGTAGACAGAGTACATTTTAAATGTCAAGTTGAATGTTACAATCTTTATTGGCATCTACGGTTCCATGAAGAACCTTCAATGTCCAAAGGAACCTATTCATTGTATAAAATTTAATTTCCAGCAAAAACAAAATGGTTGTTTACATTTTAAAAATGTTCTTCACACTAAGAAAAAAATGGTAAGAACTGTTCTCTGAAAGGTTATTTAGGGGCAAAATGGCGCTTCCATGGTGTGTAAAGTGGCTTCTATTAAACAGTAGCCACAGCAGAAGGAGGTGAAACCTTTGCGTAGGTTTTGGTGGGAAACCACAGAGATTTTCTAAAGCGCAACACCTCCAGCAACAGAACAAACCTATCGAGAGACCATGACAATTTCTAAAGATGCAGTTTTCTGTCGAACTGTAAACCCCTCAAACAAAACAGTCCCTCTGTTTTACACACAATTAAAAGCTCTTTCTCCTTCCCTCTTGTTACATAACACTCCCAGTTCAGCTGCGTGAGGATTTCAAATGAAGGCCATTTTTTCAGAATGAGAGGAGTCCTTCATCCCCTTTGTGACTGCAGGAAGTGAACCGATCAGCGAAGGGCCACGAACATATCTGTACAAATAAAGCCAAATCCTACTCAGTTTTTGGAAAAAACGCTTAGGCTCTGAGGAATGTAAATATGCTGCTGCAGTTTAAACTGCTTTTAGAGATTTTAATGCTACTTGCAGCACAAAACCACCTAGATTTTTCTGCCACTTTTATTGTCCACCAGGCAATACCAAGCACCACTGCTAACAGGTTTCCCAAACAATTCCCCATCTGAATTTGTGACTAACCACAAAGTTTTGCAACTTCAACCACCTAACTAAAGTATGAAATGTTCCGTTAACATTTTCCCATTTGCATCACACTCATTTGCTTTTTACATGGCACAAATGTTATATTTTGCTTCTTAAAAGACATTGCTGGTCATGTGCAAAGTGGTTTATAATATTCTTGTTCATAACCTCTTAATGGAGCACTTTATCTTATAAAAGAGCAATAAACATTCTCTTTCAACAAAAAAGGCTGCATTTAATGCGCTGGGTCAACCTTTTACAAGCTAATATTTTCTTGGTCTGATATGTTGCTTTTTAGTTGGATTTATTTTATTTTTTTTATCAATTAGGGATGTTACCACAAACAATATTTAAAATCTTTTTAGAAAACCACTGGATGCTGTCATTCAACTGTCTCTCTGCAGATATTATAAGTACCAAACACAAACTACAGAAATCAGGTAATTGATCTTTTAGGAGAAGCCAAAAGAATGTTATTTTTCTCTTTACTCTCAGTGGATTCATGCTAAGGGAGATACCCGTTAAACACGCTGATTGTGTAGCAGCTCCAAAATGGAAATACAGTAAGAAGCGATGTATTAGACAACTGAAGTGGCAACACCCGAGGTTTAACCAAGAGAGATAATAAAGGTGCACAATGCTTCTTAAAAGCAAAATGAAGAGTTCAACCCAAGCTGGTTTTTAATGGGTCAGTGCTGATTATCTTATGACAGGACTGGATCCCTGGAGAGTCAATGTGCTTCATATCAAACAGGTCAAACAGCAAATCCAACTGCATCAAATTACAGCATCTATGGATCAATCAAAACTTACATGCAACCCGCAAAACATGCATCAGGTCTAATTGTTGCGGCTAATCTTGCAGCTGAGCAACATGCCACAATGTTTCTTACTGCATCTTTGCACAAAAGCAGAAAAGATGGCTTTGTTGCCCGCACAACCAGGAAATGTCCTAAACGCGGAAAGCATGTGAAAAGGGGATTTTCCCGATCACAAAAAAAAAAAACATCTTATCCAAATATAGGGATACATTAATGCCAAGAGACTCTTGGCTTATTATAGGATGTCCATCAAAACAAACCGCAAGCCTTTTTGGGGAAGAGATAGATGAGATTGAGCTCTAATGGCTTATGATTCATTTCAGGTAGCAGGGAATTTTCTAGAAATGTCTGATGCCGAATAGATTTGTTGTAGCTCTTGAAAGTATCTAATGAGCATGTGACTCATTCTCATCTCTGAGCGTTTCAGCCCTGTCCAGCAAACCCAAAAGACCCAAACCCCAAAACATAAATCCAAACTTGTTTCTCTATACAGTAAATTAAATGGAGATTTTTGCAGAAGGGTTCTGCTTCTAAGATCTGTAACCTGATTAAACGACTCCAGATCTCATCTACATCTCAAGCTAAGATCTGCCAAAGCACCAAAGTCTGCGATCAAAAGTCTAAAGCTGCTATAATGGTCTCATTCAGTCACATTCCATTACTGACATCGTCATTAAATCTCAAAAGAAATTAAATTTTAATACACAATGAAAATCGAAGGCCACTCTTCACTCTGTGCACACCTTTAACCGAAACAGATGATGTCACAATGCTTTCAATGAAGTGGGAAATCTTAAACTCTTCTACACCTTTATGAACTATGATTATAAAGAGTGAAAGTTTGATAACAAATATTTGCAGTGCTTTGAAGAAAAAACAATCTGCATTCAAAGTTCAAAGTGACATTCACTTGGTTGCAGTAGAAACTCCCTTTTGTTTGTTTTAGTGCATCCAGTTTCTTTCCATCACAGAAATACTACACGCATCAGCATCTCTCGCTGCTGGATCTCGTGTGAATGAGTGGTTACAGTAGGAAGAATCTAAAAAACACCTGCTGCAGTACAACATGAACTTTGGCACATCACATTTCTCTTGGTCAGTCAGCTGACTACCTGCCTGAATAGATTGGATAGATGAATAGACAGACAGACAGATGACAGAATGATAAAGTACTATAGACAAACAACAGAATGAATGATGGATGAACTGACAGATGGAAGGAATGAATAGAATGGAATGGTAGAACGACAGTAGATAGAATGACAGAACAATAGAATGATAGGTAGATAGACAGACAAATAAATATGGACGGAATGACAAATAGAATAATAGAACAATAGATAAATGGATCGATTGATGGAATTAATAAATAGAATGATAGAATGACAGACAGAATGATAGGAAAATTGATAGACATAGAACGATACATGATGAAAGAGAATATATGAGATATAGAATATATAGAACGACACATGATGAAAGAGAATAGATGATATATAGAATGTTACAGAATGACAGAAAGAACAAAACATACCACTGACAAACAGATAGACAGAACAGTTAGAGCGAGACAACGATAGAATGATAGCTAGACAGATGGAGACTAGGGTTGGGTACCAAAACCTATGGAATCAGTTTACACCAAACCGAATCAGAACGCAGATTTCAGTGCCTCATTCGGTGCCTCTTAAATGCCTGAGCGATCGATTTAAATATTTGTCCTGGTTCTCCAAAATGTCACAAGAAGCATGGACATCGCTAGGCTTTTTTTTAGCGGGGCCATAGCATTTATCTCCATAAACTGTGCACAAATTCGCGATTGCTTCAGAGTCAGTCTGCTTACAGTCGGTTTCCTTAAGAAATACAGTAATATAAAAACACCTGCAACGGGTTTCGATTTTGAAATGTAAAAGCACGTGTCTTATGCTTTTTAATGATAGAACAACAGATCGGTAGAACGACAGATAGAATAATAGAACAATAGTACAATATATAGATGCATGGATGGAAGGAATAAATAGAACAGTAGAATGACAGAATGATAGAACAATGGATAGACAGACAGACAGAAAGGACGACAGGAAGAACAACAAAAACAATGGTAGAACAACAGATAGATAGATCAGTTAGAGAGACAGACAGAATGATAGAACGATAGATAGAACAACAGAGATACAAAGACCTATATATAGAACGATGGATAGAAAGATAGAACGATATATCGATGACAGGTATAGATATTTTTTGTCACAGAATAATGGTTGACTTAAATTGTGTCGATTTTAGTTGTGACCTCAGGCCAGTATGACACAGAATGGCCTGTACTCCTGTCTCTCACAGTGCTGTTTTCATTCACATCAAATTAAACATGGCGTTTCCTCCAACTGAGCTCTAAACACACTCATTCATTCATGAAGCAAGCGGTTCCTCCTCCAAACCCTTCCCAGACGAGCCAAGGAAAAGAAATAGAATAATTTAAAGCGTCTGATTTATTTCTCGTGACCCTGTCACAAGATTACAACACCCCCCAACATACACTCCACCCTTCCAGTAGCCGGGCTGCTATTATCTCCATCCTCTCGCTCCCTCTCTCCTTCTGCTTCGAGTATGAGGACAGACAGCCGCTCCTCTTAAATCAGTTGTTTAGCTACTCTGAACAGCCAGCCCTCCTCCTTGTCCAGTAATGTCTCCTCAAATGTTTCTCTATGCTATTTTTTGAAACTACCTAGAAATAAAGGGGCAGCTATTATAGGTCTCCAGGTCTGGAGTCACACTTCAGCATCAGTTTCCTTACAAAACCAAAGGCAGGACCTGTCAACTGGACGAGCAGCTCAGTTGGAGCAGATCTAGGGAGCGAAAGAGTATGTTTGTACTTTTTATGGGGAAAAGTACAGCTATGACAGAGCAAAAAACAATGTAAATGTAAACAGATACATGACTTATCAGTTGACTTATCAATTTTGTAAATGTACTCACCCCAATGACGGTAAATGGTGAATTACACTCACACAGCACCATAAGTGTTTTCAGTCAACCATACAAGAATAAAAAAAAAATCAAGCAATTTCTAAACCCTAGTCTTAAACCAGAACCAAAAATGGTTAATGTCAGAGGTCAAGGAATGGGAAGACTAACAATGTTAAGTTGCAAAACTATGACTCAGTCTTGAGAATGAGTCAAAGAATCCTAAAAAGTATGCATCATAGTTTCCACAAAAATATGTGTTCCACAGCACAAGTGTTTTCAACATTGATAATATTAAGAAATGTTAAGCAATTTGTTTAGTAACCCACTGTTTAATAAATAATAATAATAATTTAAGTTCAGTTTTTCCACCTGCTGTACCAAAACCATATCAAACAATGACGTCAAAACTGATATGTGCCGAACTGTTATGTTTGTTAAATCCCTAGTAGTACACATAATATATTCTGAATAAAAATATATTTGTGAATATATGAATTTTCATTCGTAGTTCAGCAACTTAGTTAAGTCAATGTTCAGATTTCAAAACTCTGACAGCAGTAGATTCTAGTTCAACATTGTTCGTCCTCTAACAATAACCATTCTGAGTGACATTAATCGGGGAAAACTCACAGAATCTGGGCTGAACAGCATGCCAAAACCACTTCCCAATTCTCAGGCCCAATAATTACTCCAAGAACAGTGGAAATAGGGGAGCAGTTTGGGATGTAGGATATGGCGGCACCTCGGGCTACAGCCCAGCACGAGTGGCATGTATAACACCAGAGACGCTGGCAGCATTTGAGTGCGCGAGCCAGAAAAGTCACTCTAATCTAGGCTACAACTGTCCCTCAAGTCCTGCAGAAGTCTCATTCAGAGACCGGCCTGAAACTGTGGGGCTATGTGGGGGGAGGCAACACGTGCACTGTGAGCACCACATGGGCGGACAGAGCCGAAAAACTGTGTTGTTGCCATAGTGACAGGCCAAACCCCCTCCCCCGCTACAAATCACCATCAGTCAATCAGTCAATCTCTAAGTGTACATATAAAACAAGAGCACTTGTCTTTTATCAATTCAGTGTAGTTAGCCGAGGCGATGATTCTGGGAAGAGGAGGAGCGACAGAAGCAGAGAGATTTGCTTAAAAAAAAAAAAAGAAAAAACGGGTCAAATGGCAAATGCGGCTCCATTTTAATAACGCATTTCCTGCTTTGAGTAGCGTGAGCACACAATAAGCAGCACCCACTTCCACTGCGCTCCCTCTTCTGTACATTACACTGACTTTACGGTCAGCGCAGGTTTTGAATCACTGCAGACACGGAAGTGACATGGCTGCTCTTAGAAAGCATGCAAATCTAGCCGGTAAGCCATTTGCATCGCATAGTAACCACATCGAGCTATTTGAGGTGAGCTTATCAGATAAACAGCAACCACAGAATTTGCATGAGCTACAGAGATTACCTACTGAGGTTTACATGGTTCAAAAAGGAAGTGCTCAGTTACTTTATTTGACCGTATGACCTCGAATAGCACCAGCTGCAGTAAACTATCTCCTTAAGGCCAAAGAGTCTCACAGCTTGACTCGTGGATCTGCAATGGATCTTATTCTGCAGAGATGCAATATTGGATGTCACATGACTGAAACAGTTCAGCCAATAAAACACTTCAAGTATGTCTTTATAACAAAATAAAAAATTCCCATGGATCAAAAATCCAGATATATGGGCGGCTGTTTTGTTACCAATATTACGTTTTCCAGCAGGCTAACCTAGAGCATAATAATAATTATTTCTTGAGCACCAAATCTTAACAACTTCGAAGATCATGTGGAGTAATGGCAGCTGAAAATTCATCCTTGCCTTTGCAAGAATAGATTACATTTTAAAATATATTCAAACGGAAAAAGTTTTTTTTTATTGCAATAATATTGTATTATTTTTTATTTAAAAGCATTACCTAGAAACTTGAAACTTGAATACCGTAAGCTGTTTTAGTTCATCCTTATAGTACCATTAACAGCTGGTTGCAAGTAACAGACACTATATCAAATGTATGCTATATTACTGGAAGTAGAAACAAAATTTAAAGCCCTCCAAAAATTCAAACTTCACTTCAACATGCTTCTGACCTTTGACACTTGATCATGTGTTTCAAAATGATGAGCAGAAAGACAAAAAAAAAAAAAAAAAAAAAAGGCTCTCTAGAGTAATGGCTGATGTCGAACTCCATAAAACAAATATTAAGATGAGCAAAACGTAAGACAAATAGTATTAGAAGAATCTTAATGGTGCTTGATCGCACAGAAGTCATAGCCACAAGCTGTTTCGGGGTTTTGTACGTGTTACTATATGGCTGATAAATAAAAAATATGAAATAATTATTTAATAATGTACACAGAAATAACATGTAATGTAATAATATGAGCATGACTTCACAGACCCACCCTGTCTGAAAACATATGATAATACATAGCCATATTTCCACAATCCCATAAATCAATATAATTTGAAATATAATTTTTTAAAACAAAGCTCTCAAGAGGTCAAAATGAGTTGGTGAAACTTGTGTAAATTTGTGTAAGCACCCTTTAATGTACACAAGCACAGCTGCTCTTATGTCAGGCTGACATACTGTCCACAAAAACGTCTCGGCTGCTTTATAAAAGGTTATTAATGGAACCAAAAACTACTTCACCAGCCTTAAAAAGTGCTCATTTTGGAGCTGCCTGTCATCTCTCAAAACAAAAGTATGCGGTTCCTCACATTAGTTGCCTTATGATTCCTAGTTAAAGCTGCCGTCTGGATGGAATGTAATGTTAATGAATGGCTACTTGTAGACTGGCAGCGTTGCCTCCCATTCTCTCTGTGCTCTTTATGAGTGACGGAGGGAAATGCTGAAAAACAGGGACGCTCCATGCCTCAACGATACTACAGGAAAACAGGAAATGCTGCAGGGACAGAGCCAATAACAATTTAAAAACTCTTTCCCGTCTACAAAGAAGAACAGTAAATGACATCTAAACAAAACACTGAATCGAAAAAATTCATTCTTTAAAACAAAAACGTGAAAGCATTATCAATAAGAGATGTGGTTAAAAAATGAATGCTTGTCTGCACTAGTTAAACCTGGACCAGCAAAATTAAGATGTTTGGCTTATCTGTAAACATATCTTAACATCCTTTAAACAAGTTTCATTTAATTAAGAATCAAAATTATGTAAGTCTGATTTTCAAAGGATTCAAGCATAATTTAATGTTCTGTACGCATAAAAGAAAGAAGAAAAAAAAACAATGGGGTAAGAAAAATAAACTTAATTCAAAGGGAAAACAAGTTTATTTTTCCAACCCCGCTGGCAAATAGTTTCTGCGTTTTAGTTCTTTTGTTTCTCAAGAAAATGCATCTTGTTTAAAATGTTATATTTACTGGAAAACAAGACCCAAATACTGAAGAAAATGATATTTTCCATGCACCAACATTCAATGCTGGAGATCATCATCCAAAAGACACCCCATGCTGGTAACCAGCAGGACTTTGCAAAACTCAGAATTGGCTCCTTTCACTTCATAAGTGCAAATTTAAATTGAATTGCCCACAACACAGGATGCTGGATTAGAATGACAGGAAGAGAACTTTACTGAACTGTAGAAATTCAAAGAAATTAAATACAGGTAATGCATTCTCAGACAAGAGAGTGTTCTCCAACTATGGAACACCAAAGTGAGTTTATTAAATATGACGAAACATATAAAATGTATAAACTAAAATTTTTTATAGGTGGGACTTCAACTTTTTGAATACACCGTTTTATCAAGCCAACATTCAAACTTTGTGTTGACAAACTTAGCTTTTTTTTTAAAATACAAACGGCAGAAACATACATTCTTTGAATTTCAAATCATTTTAATTCTACATACCTTCAAATTCAAAATGACAATGCTGCATCCTGTTTAAAATCAAATTCACAAACTGAACTAGAAAAGCCAGTCTCAATTCAACTCTTAATGAATCACAACCCTCGAAAACAGATTGTTGACAGGCCTTGCCACCAAACCTGTAGATCAGTGGTTTTCACTAGTGGGTCTAAAGGCTAGAAATAAAAACGTGTGAGAATAATTAATATCTAGCACATGAGCATAGAGAGAGTTGTGAGTGCACAGGACGCAGTTTAAGTGAGAAGAGACATTCTCCAGGCGAGAGCAGCGTGTATTTGAGCATGCGCGACTGGTTTTGTGACAGAGCAAAGGAAATCTGCATGCGAGTGGAGAGATTTGTGCTCGTGCATTATTTTAATGTGCTTTCGCGTTACATTAATGAGCTATCGCTAATGCTTCTGCACCGCATACTGTAAACACACTGCTAAAAGAGAAGACTACATGTGAACCTGTATAATGTATAACAAATCTATTTCAACACCTGAGGCACAGCTACAATTAATGAGCTCTATTAACAATGCATGGCAAAAAATAAAAAAGTCCCTGGGCACCGGATTTATTTATTTTATTTTTTCTGCCATAACTCTATACATTTTGTTACTACTTTACAACTTTTTGATAAAGCTCTAATTGGTTTTCTTTTGGAAATATATTTCAAATTCATCCTGAGTGCATTTATGACTGTAAAGCATATCTGTGTGTCAAAATTGTGATTAAAATCGAAATCACAAAATGTATCAAAGAAATCGCAATAGTTTTTTTTTAGTCTATAATCGCACAACCCTAGTTCATTCAATAAATACATTTAACAATCTAGTTTCTGAGTACTTCGTTATTAACCCAACAATAGCGGGGTCAGTTAATTTTTTTTGCAGTGGGCCGCGCAAACATATGTGTTTGGTTGGATGGGCCGGGAGTTGAAAAAGGTTGGGAACCACTGCTTTAGATGAACACCAAGTATTCTTTAAAATACACAAACAATAAGCCAACGATTGACAAAGAGGAGGCAAATCATGCCAAGTTCAAATTCTGCATTATACTATAATGATTGGGATGTGAGCATGTTTACAGTCGAGCATCTGTGACCAAGTGTCAGCAAACTAGAAACTGAACGTTCGCGACCAATGACATGGCTAGGAGACTGCCTGTATTCTTGCATTTCTTTGGCCTACTTTGCAAGGAAATTGATCCGTTAAATGTGTCAAGGATAAGAAAAGGAAAAGCGTGTATGCATGCATGCAACACGGCTGACAGGAAAGGCCATTCAAGGTTTGCTGTGTATAATTAGATGCATGGTCACCATACACTCATATTTTTCTGTTTGTCACAAAGCGACTGAGTAGAAGAAAAATGATAAAAAGAAAGGGAGAAATAAAGAATGACATGCGTGTGCCATCCATCGCTTCAGGTCTCTGTGGCATGGTTGGAGAATGGCACCTGTTCTATAAATACTGCCACAGGGGGAGCAGCGGACGAACTCAGGTCAGTTAACCTCCTTGAAGAATTTCATCAAGGATAACAGAGAATACGTCTATTAATACATGCGTGTCAGTGAAAACGAGGATCTTTACATAGAAATCTCACTGTAAGGTGGGTTTGGGATGAAAATATTCACAAATTTCTTAGAGCATTGTGTGGGCAAGGCACCACAGCCTGCATCACTTCGATTTCACTTAGCTCTCCTCCGAGAGCACCTGGCCCCGTTTGGCTCTAGGTGCCGTGTAGCAGCATGTGCATTCAGACAACAGCGCTTTCTATAGGCCGGTTAGTATGCGGAGCTGCTTGCTTAACAATAACAGCAGGGAATCGCAGCCAATTAAAATCCAGCCTCATTAAAGAACAGATCACCTAACTCGCCTAAAAGATCATGTTAGGGACACTTCAGGATTCCACTTGCAAAATTGCAAAATTATGATACAGGACTTGATGGACTGATAGGAGAGTGATAGGAGACTTCCCCCAATCCCATTCCCCTCTCTCTCATCAACTCAACTTCCTGCCCGATCTAAATAAAAAGGCATAAAAATAGAAAAAAATACATTATTTTTTTTTTTTTTATATATATATATTTGGATAAATGTGGACCCCCCCAAAAATCTGTGCACACCTACAGTGAGTCCATGTGATAATAAAAATGTTGACATGACTATGCTTGGCAAGGAATTGCTGAAACCATCCCACAAAGCATACATCAATTGAAGTTCCTTTATTCCTGATGTCAAACAAATATACAAACCACTTCCTAACACTTATAAATGTCATCAAACCTACAACAGCTGACAAAAAAAAAAAAAAAAGAAAAAAAAACCTAGAGTCCATTATCACAGTCAAAAACTATTTGTCAGATTCAAGCATGCTCAGTATTAATAAACAAACAGTGTTCATGATGTCAATGTTGTCCAAAAATGTCAGCATTTTATAAATTCTTAACTTTTGAAGCTATCTTCAAAAACCTTGATTTCCGGTGTTTACATTGTGCTCAGAAGTGGTTTGTAGATTTCAAATGACGTAGCAAACTGGATACAGATTTGAAATTTGATTTTAAACAAGGCATATTATAATGAATTTCAATTTACTGAAATGTACCAAATCCAATAATGTAATTATTAACAAGAAAAATGAGAGTTTGTCAAGTCTTATTTAAAAGTTTAAAATCCTTTATAATCCTTATATTTACTCACCAAACAACATTGAACCCATTTAATTTCATTCTATAAAAAAAGCAAATGTAATGCATATTTGATGAGTAAATTATGGCAGAATTTAAAATCTATGAATCTTGAATCTCTTGGAATTCAATAAATTCTACTTCCTGTCATTTGTAAGTCAGTTGTTTAATTCTGAAATTCCCCTCAACTCTGCTGGACGTAAGGCTAAAATGCAAAGAAAACGCTTGAAACATTATACTCAAATGGACAGAGAGCTTAGCCAGTCAAACAGATTGAATTGTCTGACAAAAACATGATAATGCCGCAATGCATTTAGCTGCAGCATAAATGTAGATCTTGGAGATTTTTATTGAATATCATTTCAATGACTAGCACTTAACATTCAGCAGAGATCCACCACTCTCTAAGCAGAGAAAGCGGGTGGTTCTGTGATAAACTCGGTCTATCAGCTCTCCTAACATGGACAGGAGTGACAGGAAGCAACCCTCCAGCTCTAGACAGGGCCTGTCACATCAGCTCTTCACAAAGGCACAGTCATGACTGCATTGCCTTATTTGATCATGACGGATGTCACAGCATGTTCATATATCCATTATGCCCTGCGACAGTGGGTCACAATCAAACAAAAGCCCTGCGCAGACACCTGATGCACACGCCGGCCAAGAGTTTCGTCACCTGCTAGGTGGAAGTCCAAAGTGCAAATCCTCTTGTTTGCACTGGCCATGGAAACCACCTTAAAGCCTTGCTTGGGAGGGAGTGGAAAGCAGGACGGCGACTGATCGGAGAACAGTTCAAGTGTTGATCTGAAAGCAAAGCAGGCTTTCGTTAAAGGATTGCTTATGAAAAAGCAAGACAGATGTGTCCTGGGAGCACCATAATTGAAAGTGTGCAGAAGCCAAGGCCCTTACTGAAACATGATGTGGTCGTCAGAAGTGAAGTTTAATCCTCAGTAGGACAGCTAGGAACAGAACACTCCAAAACAACTGCTGCCAATGCGAACACGCTGTCAACAATGCAGACTCACACCAAATCACCAGGCCATTTTTGGTGCATAAAAATCTGAAATCAAATCGGCTGGTTTTGACATGCACATTTATCTGTGACACTGGCCAACCTACCCTTAAAGTAAAAGGTTTAGCACGTTGAAACTACACATTGTGCTCCACTCATATGCACGCAAACACAGGAGAATGAAAATATCACATTCTGTGGCAGAGTGAAGTTTAAAGTCTCAACTGTGAATCTGTAAGACAGAAAGACTTGTGACCAACATAGGATCTAAACGTCACAGATTGACCTCTTAGCTAGAGCACTAAAAAAAGAGACAATATATAAACTAACTAAATCAATAAAATGTTATACATCACAGAGATAAATAGCCTCAGGCTCTGTCTCTCAGTTTCTGAAGTAAAATAAATTATTAGGCAAATTACTTAAAATTAGAAATGTTGCCGTGGAAATGAACAGAAATAAAGTTGAAGTTGAAGTACTAAAAATTTCAAAATCTAATACGGAAACAAAAAGCTAATATAAAACAAAAATATAAAAATAAAAGCTAATTAAAAATACGAATGAATACTATAATATGTAAAAATTATTAAAATTACACAATTGTGATGTTGCATGCTTGATTGATGTTTAAAACTGGCTGAGCAGTCATTCAACTCATCCTTAATAAAATCTTCAAGGCTTAAGACAATAGCGTGAAAGTACGTCACCAGAGACCCTTATACAAATTCTGACCTCAAACCATTAACTAGCAAGAAAAATATGCAGCCCAATGCAAGAACCTCTGCACCAGTAACAGACAATACCGTCCATTCCAATAGAGGTTACTTAATTTTGGGGGACAAATTCTAGCTTTAATCTGTTTTGACCAAGTACAGAGAGTGACAAGCCCCAGTGCATCCAGCCCTTCCATAACCTGATAAGGGCTTCAGGGCAGACCAGGGGCAACACAGACCGCACGGACAGCGGGAAAGGGTGGAGCGGGCAGATCATTGAAGCGAGAGATAAAATGAATGGCACTGGCAGGAAGTCATGGCCCTGTCAAACGAAGTCATCGAGAAGCTGGATAAAAGGAACTCTTTACAGAGCGGGGGACAGACAGGTGAAGAAGCGGATTAGGATGAATTAAAATACAGTGACTAGAACAACGAGTTTGTGGATGACTACTGAACGAAATAAAAACTGTGCCAAACATCTTATGTCCATATGATAGCAATACATACAATAATGAACAGTCCATTAAATCCATTAGAACATGCTTGTCAACTTATGTCGAAGTTGCATGGGTGAAAGCATCTCATAAAACGTGGTTCATAAAACGCACTGTTAACATCAACAGTATGATTATATCAGGAGAACATCTCCATAATTGAGAGAGTGCATGAGATTACAACTTAGTGAAGATCTCATACTTGGATCCCATCAGATGACACCAAGATGCAGCATATTTTGGAATGCTTCTTGGTTACATACCGTATTTTCCGGAATATAAGTCACACTTTTTTTCATAGTTTGGCCGGTCCTGCGACTTATAGTTAGTTGCGACTTATTTATCAAAATTAATTTGACATGAACCTAGAGAAATGAACTAACAGAAAACATTACTGTCTACAGTCGCGAGAGGGCGCTCTATGCTGCTCATCGCTCCTGTAGTCTACACTGAGCAGCATAGAGCGCCCTATCGCGGCTGTAGAGGGTAAATGTTTTCTCTTGGTTCTTGGTTCTAAATAAATGCAACTTATAGTCCAGTGCGACTTATAGTCAGAAAAATATGATAATTAGGATTCTCTGGGAATTTCTTAAATGAGCAATCATGCTTAAGTGAAAAGGCTACACACACACTAATAAGATGTGTATATGCATAGGTTTTTTGCTGCTACCAAACTTTTGAAGGTGTAGAACCCAAGACTTCTGAGAAGATCCAAGAAGCTAAACACAGACTAACCTCTTAATAGACTTTACTAAATACAAACTAAGAATGCTTAGGGCTGTGCGATATGGACAAAAAAAAACTATCACGATTTTTTTATAAATTTTGCGATTTTCGATTTTAATCACGATTTTGACACACACAGACATGCTTTACAGTTATAAATGCATTCAGTATAAATTTTAAACATATTTCCAAAAGAAAACCAATGAGAGCTTTATCAAATGTCTCTAGAACAGACATAAGTTAAAATAATCACCAAGTAAAGATGTCAAACAAAATGTCTAGACATATGAAAAAAAAAAAAAAAATACAACCATGTTCAGAGATTTTTCTTCATTTTTTTTTTCTCCATGCATTGGCCATAGAGCTCACTGTAGCGGTGCCTCAGGTGTTATATGTTTTGCCCAAGGGTCACACGTACTTCATCTGCAGTACAGTTCAGAAGCAGCAATGAAAGCGCATTATTGTAACGCGAAAGCACATTAAAATAATGCACAAGCGCGAATCTATCCACTCGCACCAGTGACGCGCGGGTCAATGTATTAATAAGCCGCACCCGACCGACGTTTTCAACTAACCCGCCCACTACTCGGACGCAAAAAAAAAAAAAAAACGCATTTTTTAAAAAGCAGTAAATGCTCATCCTAGCGTCATTGGGTCATAGGAACGTAGGCAAAACAAAAAAAATAAATAAAACAACAACAAAACTTAATATATTATAAAAAAATTGATCAAGAATTATAAAAAATCGTCAGTAAGCTCATAATTTGTACTAAAATAGTCTAGTCTGGCTATGTCTATTTGTATGTTTCTGCAAGGTCAGCAGACACTGAGGCTCAGGTTTGTACCGATCAGATCTCGTGAGCGGAGAGCGCATTTCTGAATATTTTGATCCGCTCGCTCATTTCGTGGGGTCTCGCTCAACCCAGAATGGCCTGCTTGTGCGAAAATATGCAAGGAGTCATTTTATTGTTTAGTAATAAACTGGTGTTTTCTGTGTCATTGCAAAGATGAAGTTGACAATGCAGACTCGCCATGAACGCCAGAGAGAAATGCACATTTCATATGGATTACATCATCAGAGAGTAGCCCATTTATTTCGGTTTGAATATTTTAGTTTAAAAGACATTTAAAGCTTTCTGTAATATATAGACTATATTTCTCAAATCTGTGAGGCACACGCTGAGTTTAGTTCGCATGCAATGCAAGTGATCGTGCCGGCGCCTTATTACATTGTCTGCTAGGCTATATATTTGCTTCTTATTTATTAAATACGGGCAACTGATTGATAAAACATTGATCAAAATTAAGATAAAATTTATACAAAATGAAAATTTTAAAAATAGTTTTCTATAAAACAAAACTTAATGAAGTCGTCAAAATCATGTTTTACCAAAAACAGCGACGTTGCTCCCCATGCAGTCTTCTTTGCCGCCTCCATCTCTACGTGCAGACTGAGATCGTGCGTCATCTTCACCAGTTATTCAGCCAATAAAGTGTAGGCCTATGTATATAATAAAAAACTATATAAATGACAAAGGTTTAATTGGCATTTTTATTTCGACCCGAATATCATTACAAATATTTTTGGATGATTCGTAATCGCGGGCAACTGCAGGCACCCGCTCATTTTGGATCAACCCACACATCACTGACTCGCACGCAGATTTCCTTCGCTCTGTTAACAAAACCAGATGTGCGTGCTCAGATCATAGACTGTATAAGGCTCAGATATATGCTGCCTTACAACGTGTCTCTTCTCGCTCAACTTGTGTCCTGTGCACTCACAACTTACAATATATTAAATCTTTTCGCACCTTTCTATTTATAACCTTTTCTGTTCTGATCTTTTACCGCATGCAGTGTGAACGTCCTGTTCAAGTAACATGGGCTCGAAAAAAAATGCTACACATCACAGACAGTGTGTGTGAACCTGGAGTTAGACATATGCCCAGTCTGCTCTGTTCTCGTGCTCCACTTAGGTGTGCTGCATCCTGATTGGTGACTGAACTCAAATCGCAATTTTATTTCGATTTCGATTAATCGCATAGCCCTAGAATGCATGGTTTCCAGGGAAGTAGACCAGCACATTTTAACACTTCCAATTTCTTATTTATTAAAAACACAGCTTTGTGGAATATTTGATTCTGATTGGCCAGTCACAAAAATCCGGGGAATGTTATACCTCGATAACAACCAGTAAAAGCAAATAACATTTTTTTTTTCTTGGAACCTTTGCGTTTGTTTAGCCAATAAAATATTAAAACTCGATGGTATACAAAATGGTATACAATTATTTAATTATGTCATCCTGGTATCGCGGACTCACTCTCATTTCATACACAAGCAGCTGCGTCCACTTTACTACAATTGTTTTGGGTGCTGTAATGGATTAGAAGATAATTATCAAACTGTTAAGGTTTTAAAAAAAAAATTGGTCTTTATTTTATTGCCTTAATTATTTTTGTGGTGAAATGTTGTGTAATAAGTGGTCTGTCTGCACCGTTTCCCTTAAATTCAATACCCGCTTCGCATCTGGGTCCTGATCACCCTGTTGAGGTTTATTCTGAGATAACAAATGGCTGGATGTACATTATCCCTTACATATCATAACATATTTTTGCAGGGCTAACAACCCTTTACAGTATGTTACATCTCCAGAAGGCCCAATCTCCTGTTCTAGTGTTAAGGTTGGATAAATGCAACACTACTTTGATATCAAAGGTCATACAGAAAATATCTTTCTCTGTACAACTAAAATTATTTCATATATCACATTGTGAATGACATAACATATCCATATTTCAGTTCAAAAGATCACAGCTACTTAAAAACTCTCTGAGCTTTCAAACAACACACAGCACATTACTAGAGCGCTGACAGCAGGAAATTCATACATTTCATTTTTAAATAATGCATTTTTTTGCAGTAACATTTAAACAATTATTGTTAAGCCAGTGACCTCAAAATAGAAAATCAGCAATTAAAATGTTTGCATCCAGTACACTTGCTTTCCATTTTACAGCCCATTGAAAATAGAACACTGTCCTAGTATGTTTCAGAGTTAAAGAGTTCAATGAAAGTCCTTAAAAAAATAGGACAATTCTACATTTTACTGAATTCAACAGTGAATCTGCATTACCTGTAGCCCAATCAAACGGTAAAGCCACAAAGACCTGATCCTAATGAAACCTGAATCAGACTCAAAACGGCACAATGTAGGATTCTTTCTGGACTAAAATAAAAAAAGCTCTAGATGATAAAAATTACTTCAAAGCGTTTGTAAGAGAATATAAGAAAATGCTCACTCTTATACAAGAAACTTACATTGCATTTTATCAGTTCGTGCATTTCCTGGGAATTAAACCAATGATCTTGGTGCTGCTAGCACCATGCTCTACTGTTTGACTACAGGTAGATCATAGCGCTGTTAACGCCAAGATCAAGGCGTTTGAGTCTCAGGGAATGCATTAAAGGTGCAACTAACGATTATTTTTTCTGTCGACTAATCTAACGATTATTTTTTCGATTAGTCGACTAATCTAACGATTATTTTTTTTTACAAAAAAATAATTAATCTAATGTTCTTTTTTAATTAGCTAATGAATCCTTTGGATAACTTTACAAAAAAAATATAAGTACAACTTCTAATATAATATTTCAACCTTTATTAATTTTTAACCAATGTGGTTGAAGTTTTTACAGTATAAAATAATAAAGAGGCAAAGAAAATTATTTTACTATGGTAAATGAGTTTATGATAGCGTTTATAATTAAACCACAGTAGTCATAAATTTACAGTTGTCTGAGACGTCATGAAATGTTCTTTAACATCACAAACCATAAAATGTAGTCTGGGTTCTGCTATGGTTTAGCATGGTTTAAAGAGATCTGGTTGATTCGGGGTAGCTCGGTGTTTTGTGACTGTTGTCTCGCGGCGCGCTGTCTTTTAAGGGGCTGTTCACATATCACCTCTTTTGCACGCTCAAGTTCGTTATTTCCATTGTAAGCGCGCGATAAGTGCATTCATAATGGAAGCGACGCGCACGCGGTGCTATGCGCTCGTTTTTTCCAGGCACGCCTGCACCGCATCGAGTTAAAAACATCTCAACTTTTCAGAATGCCGCAAGCGCAAGAATTTCAGACCTGAACCAGAAGGTTGGTCACCAGATCACACGGTAACCAGTTAAACCGTAACACCGGAGAGTGCCAAGATGTTCTCCTCTGAGGTGCGCGTGCATCGCAGTTGTGCTGCTGTGGTACACCATATCAGTTTTGCAAAGGGAACAAAGGGCCATTTTATTTGTCCTCTATTTAAAGTATTCCCATGCTTTTGATAACAGTGGTCTCTGTTTTTGTGATAGAATGCAACTATCTCCATTCCCAGTATGTCATTTATGCGAAATGTAAATAAACAGTGTGACGCGTCAACGCATTTCACGCACGTCGACGTATTTTTGTAGTCGACATAATCGATGACGTCGCGCGTCGTTGCAGCACTAGAATGCATGAACGAAGCAAAATGATAAAAGAATCCTACATAATACAATCTTTGTATTTTGGATAAAAACATCTTCCAAATCTATACATGCAAGACATTTTTGTGTTATCAATCTATCAAAAGCACAGCTATCTAAATTTCATATAATATGCCAAATTTGAAATAATTAGAAATGGGCCATATTGCAAAAACAACGACGACAACATCTAAGACTTCTGCCAAATATATATATATATATATATATATATATATATATATATATATATATATATATATATAGTTCCAATCAGATAATCCATCATTTTGACCAAAGAACCACTGTGGCCAATTAAATGCATGATATGTAATGCATGACATAATAATACATAACAATACAGGGGTAAAAACACATAGGCAGCAATATTTACAATAAAAATGTTTTCCAGAAAAAAATTCACCACAGGAATATTGCCACATAGTGACAATGTTCTCATACATCCAGGCCGCAAAACAAGATAGCACAAATTTGTCCAAAAATCACTGCATAGTGAATATCTGAAATATCACCCAGCCTTACTAATAACCACAATTTCTCAAAGCTTAACCATCTAGACTAATCTGTTTACAAAGTGAGACGCTGGTTAACACAAAGCAGCTATAGTCTCATCAGCAATGGAGCAAATATGTGTTGGCAAAGCCTATTAAGGTCCTGGCTCATCCAGACTAGCCAAGATTTATCCAGAGTTAGCTTGACAGTTGTAACTTATTCAGGATGGGCCATTAATAGGATGACTGAGCAGTAACAAGCTGCTTTTTTTTATTCTTCCTTTTGTGGCACACGAGAGAACTTTAACTTATTAATTCTCTCATAGCAGTAAAGGTCAATCTCATGTATTCACATGAGAGGTCACAGAGCCACATAGGAACCACTGTGTCCTCAGAATCATTCACTGTTACAGAACTGCTCCTGTTCCTATCCAGCATTCAAGAACAATTATGCAAAGCTTGGTTTGCATTGACAAGCTTGCGTGGTGGCAACTTCAAATAAAATGTAAAATAATCCTGCATACATGTTCACCAGTGTTTCAATTGACCAGTCAACTAAAGTCTTGTTTGATATTAATAAGAAGAGATATATTTGGTTAAATGAAACAGAACAGTTGTTAAATTTATCTATGTCTAACACATGCAACCTCGTTGGGAATCCTGAAGACCTTTAATTTAAAAGAAAACATAATACCAAAAAGAAGTCATATTGTTGGAACTTCATCATGGAAACTCAAGTTATTCCAAAGGGATGTTCTGTAAAGCTTCTAAGAGTTGGCAACCGTTACCAAGGTGGGTGGAGTTCAGCGAGGGTCAATTGGTCTTCTTTTCCACATGATTTCACCAAAACTCACACTTCTGTCCATCTCCCTTTCTGACTTTGTCATCAGCACATGGTTTCATCCTACTGTATGATCCAGTTTTAATACAAGCAGCTCATTTTGTGGTTTTAAGAGGATAAACAGTCCTGACTAATAGGAAATAAATGAAGGCTGTCCGTGTCAGATATCACTGCGTCATAGACAGAACAGCAACCAAACTTCACGACTTGATAAAGCATCCAATTCTCCTTCCTTGGGAGTAACCAGAGTCCAGTGTGCAGAGCCCTCACACCCTCATAAGGCAATAACTCTCCACCATTTTGAGATAATTCAACCCAGGAATAAATGCTAAAAGTGCAACACGACCCAAATTTAACAGGTGGCACAGACTGACGTGGTAATGCTCCCAAGATGCCCAAAATGATTGATGTGTTAGCACTCCAGGCTGATACTTACATACTAATTGACTTTTTTATCATTAAAAAAAAAAACATTCAAACAAACATCATTTGCATTTACTGAAAAGCATTTACCTTCATCACTAAAGCAATAAATGCTCAGCTCACATGCTCACAAACCTCAGCCTGATTTCTTTAAGATTTGAATACTGTAATCCGACAGGATTCATGCAATTGCACAAAGCATTCTCGTTTAATTTGCATTTACAAAACAACTCTGCCATATAGTAGTCCTCCTCGGTTGCACATTTGCACATATTCTTCTCTAACTGCATGCAAACATGCAATATCATACAACAGACCACTTGGATTGACTCATAACACAAAACTGACAGCTACAAAAACAAACCAGACCAGTGTACAACCATTTCGCATCCGATGTACACTTACATGGAAGTTACGTGTATATGCACACAACAGAGAGCATGCTGAGATTTGTGTGCTGTTGCATGCCAGGCCCTGTCCAGCATTCAGCCCGCATATGCTAACGCGCTAACGCCTTAGCACTCTTCACTAACGCAGATAGTAATCAAACGATTTACTTGGATTTAAAAAACACAAAAAAGACATTAACCGCAACCACCTCAAATCGCGATAAAACGGAGGTGGCGTGTTTAGCACCACTGAAAACCACAGCGAAGCCTGTCGACTGACTGTATATTATGTGTGTATGAGTGAGTTTAACGGCAGAACTCTTACCGAGCAGAAGCAGCTTCAACTCCCGTCTAGCGTTGCGTTTGTCTCGACGGAGCTCCCTTTCGATCTCGGCGTTGATTCGTTTCGACTCCTTGGCCTCTTCGCTCAGGCAGCAGGCCATCATCGACTCTAAAGTCATCTCCACTCAAACAAGAAAATATCACTCGGTTCGAGTGGCCGTTGTAAAAAGGCGGGTAAAAATCAAATAGTCTCACAATTCAACTTCTCTGAGGAAAAAAAATTAAGGAAAAAATGAGAAGGGAGGTGAGGAGATGATCTGACGGGGTTTGAGAGTGGGGGAGGGGGTCGGGGGCCTCGCGCGCGCTGTGTTCAGTCTTCCCGCGGTGAGCGCGAGCCTCTACCGCGCGTGCAGACCGCGACAAAATTACGGAGGTACCGTTAGGAGAGGAAGAAAAAACCGGGAGGATGAGGAAGGGAGGGTAGCGTCGACGACGACGACGACGACGAGGAGGAGGAGGTCCAGGAACCTTATCTCGCAGATGATTGAAAAATCCAGGGCAAACTATCCTCGCGTGCGTGCGACACTCCCACAACGGCTCACCACCGACACGGGTCCCGGTGAAAACGGGACAGATCACACAGTTGCAACATCCACTGTTCCTGTGTCCCCCTCTCCAGCCTTATCCACCCCTTCAAATGATGGGAAACCAGATTTCTTCTCAGAAAAGGTGGTGAATGAATCGTCAGTTTCACTGATAGTGGTCAAAAACATTCCCTTTCGCGTCGTTTGGGAGCGCTCAGTCACAACACTTGTAGAAAAATTTAAATTCCTTGAAGGGAAAAAGCCAGCTGCTTTTAAAAATGGATTATGCCATTTTTTTCATTTTATTTATTAATTTTTGCAGATGACAGCAGCAGCGTCTCCTCCTACATCAGCGGAGCTGCGGCGCACACTAGCTTGAATCCAAACGGATGATTGACAGGGAACGAGGGCTCCAGCAGGAGAGGGGAGGCGGGAACTGTGAAGAAAATGTTCTGGAGGCGCATTTCTTTTATCTGTCTATGCGGATAACAGGAAGAAACTGTCAAGTTTGGTCGACGGCACAAGTCAGTCAGGCGTTCAGAAAGTGCTCGCTTCCCGGGGTGTGTCTCTTATTCTTATTGCATTGAAGTCTCGCATTATAGAACACATTTATACATATAAAGCTCGCTCTATATAAATATACTTTAATGGTTCAAAAGGGAAATTGTGAATACGATTTATAATAATAATAATAAATAATAATAATAATAATAATAATAATTGTAAAAATAATAATCATTAAACGAAATAATTATGATTTGCTGTTTCACTTACTGTATCAGATCAAGTACTTTATTAATCCCGCGGATAAAAAAAAAGTGAATAACGATCATTAAAGTGAAAATATGAGATTCGATTATTATTATTAGGATTGTTGTTGTTATGATTACTAATGCTACTAAAGTATTTTTTTTTTATATCTGAATAGCCACATGAAAATGTGAAATCTATTGCTAGCATATCATTCTGGAATTACTGTCCCTCACAAAACGATAGTAATGTATACTTCTTAGTTATGAAGGCAGAAATTAAAGGAGTAAGTTATGAAAATCTTGTGCATGTAACAAGAAATATGACAAGGCTATATTTTGATATCGCGTGTGACTGTAGGTAGGATGTTAATAATTTAACGGTGTTGTAATTAAACATCACAATTGTTAAACTCTGCCTACATCTAGTGGGCACATCTGGAAGTACATGTTGAAAAAATTATATTAATCTTAATCAAGTCCTCCTGGTGGATGCTGTATGTTATGCAGGCATTTTATTTTTTAAGATTCATGGAAATATATAAAATATAGCAGATAAATCTATACAGAACACCTGTAGTGCTATCATGTAAATCAATGATTGTGATGTAGACAAAAATATGCCCATATTTATTTTTGTCAATACATTATTCCATTCTTATGATGACCATTTTTCATATGATTAATCTTTTATGAAAATCAAAAAGCAAAACGACTTATCTTTTTAATTATGAATTATATCAATCACGTAAATGGCAGTCTATATTATCAATTCAAAACAATGACATTTAACCAAAAACAAAGAAATAAAAGGAATGAAAATAAATAAAGGGTTGTATGCATCCCTTATAAAAGTTGTCAACTTGTTTAGATATTTACATCTTACCTCACACTTTTTCACCATTAAAAACAGATTCTCCCCACTGAAGCCCACCTTCTTTGATTTGATTGGTCATCTCAATCATTGAAGAGGAAGATATTTATTGTCAAATATTCAAGGGACAATTTGGCCATTTCTTATTACTGTCCCCCTCAGACAAAAAAATCCATTTAGCTCTGAAACGACATGAGAATGAGTAAATTATGAATTTTCAATGTTGTGTGAACTAATAATACTAATACTTTAATCTTTAACTCTAGTCTTAAATATGGGAAATAATAGTCTCATATTATATCATGTCTTTGCAGTAATACAATACATTCTTTTTGCTATTTCCCCCCCAAAAAACTTTTTGCACAACAGTAGCCTAGTGATTTGTAGAGTAGACTCTGACAGCAGAGGGCAGCAGATGTTTGTGATCAATAATCCGGTTATTCTGTTGTTCACGTGTTGTTTCTTCAAACAAAAAGAGGGCACTGTTTGACTACAAATGCTCTCAGACATGCATCTACTTATTCAACCGTGTACAGATCCATTTCAAGTTCCATAATTAATCTAACAAGTCTCAAGAACAGTTTAATCATTTACATTGCTATCAGAACTGGAACTTGCTTCACATATCATATTAACTTAGAGCACATTGCTCATTTCAATGGCAATGTTGTGTTTGCATACTTCTTCATTTTGCTCTAGATGCAATATGGGCTTCTCCACAGCTGTGAATCCACAAAGGCAAGCTGTGAGTAACATGCATGGCCACTGACAATTCGAGAGAAGATGCTTCAGCATTGCTGCCACTGGCAGCTCATACACAAACACACTCCCAAAGTGTCCCTATGCAGACCTTTTGAGATTTTCGCCCGCCTTTAGGAAAGAAGCACTCAGGGGCTTCTTACTCCTTTGTTGGTTGGTTTTTCAGACTTTTAATTTAACCCTCCCCATTATCACAATTTTTTATAGGAAAAATTATTCCCACAATTTACAATGAGCACAATGTACTAGCCTACATATATATATATATATATATATATATATGAACTAGCCTATATATATATATATACTGTATATATATATATATATATATATATATATATATATATATATATATGAATGTACGAGACTTTGATTCATTAGATCCCTATAAGTAAATAAATAAATTAAAGAAATATCAAAATGCAGTCAACTAAAAAACTATTTATGATAATAAATGAAAATGATATACCAGTTTGCAATATCAAGCTGTTTTTGCACATTGGAGCCAATGACGCCAGAAGCCCAACCTATTCAAGCTACAAATGGGCATCCCTCTCTCATATTAAAAATAAGGTGGATAGAAATAAAAGCAGTATTGATTTTAGTTCTGATGTTTGATAGTGAAGGTCTCGTCCTGGATTTATGTGCTTTAAACTGGATCTGAGCTGGGAGCACCCGAGATCACTTTATACCCGCCAGAGCTCTTCCAAGCCTCTGTTTCCAATAGCAACCATATATGTGCAGCTCAGCGCAGCGACCAGAGAGTTCCACGGGGAACGCAGAACTTTCTCTCGTCATCTGACTGCACAGCGGGAAGTTTGCGATCTTACCACCCGACCAGTAATGGCAGAAAATGTGCTGAATGCCAGAACTCCGTACACAGAAATGAGAGCTCTGTCATCATTTACTCACGCTGAAGCCGTGCAAAATGCATTTGCTGTGAGAAATTTATGCAGGGATTCACTGAAAATCTTCCTCTCTGCTGCAGTTCACAAATCTTATTTTCAGGTGTGCTTATGTACACTCTTAGAAAAAAAGGTTGAAAAAAAAAGTTGTTTCTGGAGTGGTGTAATTTCAAAAAGTAATAATATGTACCATTAAGGGACTAAAATGCACCCTTTATGGGTAAATAGGGTAAAAAGGTGTACATTTTGAAAAAGTGCCTCCCCAGTGATAGCTTTTTATTCTAAAAGTGTATCTTTGACAATCGTGGATTCTGAATTATTACATTCAACAGCATGAATGGTTTAGAATGACACGAGGGTGCAATTTTTGATTGAATGCTTCCTGCGAGCTTGCAGTTTGTGCCAGACATCACAACCTTGGATCGTCTTCCCCTCAGAGAATAGCTGTCATCCCAGAGCAAGCAGCTTTTCCCCCCTCACTGCTTGCTCTGCTGTAGTCAATCTCACAATCCTTTGCTTGTGCCTGCTGTCCAGTGTGGACACACAGTAATTGTTCAGGATCAATGTTTCTGCTATAAAGGTCAGATGATCATTTATGAGAAGGGGTGACCCATGAAACTGAAGTATTATTAAGACGTCAGTTCTGCCTTCTAGTCATTATACACATGATTTGGGCACATAACCCTGGCTCTTCCTCAGGGATTTCCTCTACAATTAATGCATGGACATTCACCATTGTTATCGGGGCCTTATTATTTTGGGACACAATAGACATTTCTGTTCCACTAGCCTCGCTAAAAAATTAACCATAACAACAGTATCAAGAAACTATATGTATGCAATATTTTATCAACACTGAAAAAAACAGTTTACAACAAATGATCTATGTTCTATTCTATCTGCAATAATAGGAAGAGATGTAAAGTTATAATGTAACTCTGTGATAGTTTTGCTGGAATGATGGCATAGCCTACGGTGCCAAACATTAGTAATTTATCAATCATGACACAAAGAGCGTCAGACTTCAACAAAACAACAAAACCTCATCTATGTCAGCCAGCTTGATCAATTTACCTCGCTTACAGAATTGGCTAAAACAATATTTAAATAAAGTTGCAAAGTATAAAAACAAATGTACACGTTCATCATTGATGCTAATTATTGGACCATAAGGACATAAATACTGGCATGTATAAAAGGATTCAATAATAAGGATGGAAAGAGAAGTTGGGACTATAGTTGCCATCAGTGCATTATCAGTATTTTACATAAAATCTTATGCTTTGCAATGTGAACCTTTCTATGTATTGTGTGTTTTCAAATTGTGCTGATTTAAGAATATGTTGAATCAACCAGTCACTACCACACTGTTGCAGTACAGTAACATTTGCATCATAATTATTAAGTTAGGATAGCTACAATTTCCAGCTTACTATATATATTTGTGTATCATTTTTTTAAAAAGTGGATAAAAACAGCACGATTTACTTAATCAGGCAAAAAAGGCCAATATTTTCAGATCTGTCAGGTGTACGCACGTACACATACACACGTGTTAGTTTTTGTGAAAAGTGGGTTCATCCCATAGGTGTAATGGTTTTTATACTGTACAAACTGTATATTCTATGGCCCTTCACCAACCCTACCCATAGTCATAGTGAGTAATAATGCAGTTGCTATATGGGATTGTTCAAACTGCTATCGTTAAACTGGCAATTACTACACCAGCTGTTGCACAAAAAAAAGTTGCTTAATGCTTTTGAGGTGCTAGCATAGCAGCTCAGTGTTTTATTAGATTAAAACATTCATCAGGATTTGAAATATTCCCAAATGCTTCAGCAGAAAATGGCCACACAAATACCCAGAGTGCTCACTGTCTTCTGTTCTTGATGTCAGGATTACTAAGACAGTTTCCACATCAGGGACTGTCACCGCCGAAGACCAAATTGCTTCTTATTTCATTGCATAAATCACATGCAAGAGAACTTTTCATCCCTGTGGTTCTACAAAGAACACGCACGCTTACAAATCAGCTTCCAAAAAATCCCTGACAGCGTGTTTTTGACAAGTTTGCAGTTATCTATCACAGAGAGCTCGGTGTAGACGGGGTCCCGTGGTGAAGGAAAACAGTGGGATATCTCTGGTATCTTGCCTTTTACAAACCTAAGTCATTAATTAAAACCTCCTTCCTTCCACATCAGAGTCACAGATTGAAACTAACCAAGAGGCCCTTTGCCATTAAGATGCACAGATCCAATTAAGAGAGTGATTAATTGCCAGGGAGGGGATTTAAATAGGAGCGGCTGTAAACGAAGGCACAGCGGTCGGTCCTGGAACAGGTCCGCTGTCGGCCAGGATGAGAAATCAAGGAAATAATTGTCCAGCAACAGGAGGCTGAAGGGTTATGGTCTAAATCAGAGCTATAAAGGACGGCCAAAATCATACTGTTCTGAGTCCACTAAAATTGTTTTATATTCCTTTTTGACTTTGACCAGGAATAATTTCACAGCCTTAATGAACTCTCTTCAAATTCTAACAAGAACTAATGATGAGACATGCCCACTGATCTATAATAGAAATCATTATATATAGATCAGTGTCTATGCCACATTAACTTTATAGCTCTATACTCTTACTGTATATCACATATTGTCTTGTTTGCAACCTTTTTTTTTTTTTTTTTTTATTATTATTTCCCTAGGGATTTTGAAAGTAACATCCGAGACAAAACTGATAATTCAACAGAGATCTACATTAAAGGCTTGTTCACACCAATGACAATGACTGTAATGATAAAGATTACTAGAGAGTTTTACTAATAGTTATAATCCTGTAAGAATAGTAAAGTCCACAACACAACTATAACAAATAAAGACAGAATGTAATGATGTAGTTGGAATCAATTTCACAGCATTTATTCCCCCCCAGCTGACCAACAATAAAAACACTGACAGCCAATCGATATCCATTTTGCTCTGAAGAGCTCAAGAATTTGAAGACAATAAATTGCAGCATGTGCTTATAATAAACTAAATGTTAGCATGCACTGATGTGGGTGCTAATTTAATTATCATTAGAAATTTTAGAAATTTTAATTGTTCTTGTTGTGAATGGCCTCAAGTCTCTTAAGCTGCTTAAATCTATAAATTACCACATTTCTGACTCACCATCCTAATTAACAGATGACTTCTGTTTGTAAATTTGCATGTATTTAATACATTAATGAGAGAACTCATTTAGCCTAAATAAATGACACATCTGTACTCACACTTGTACTGAATGATATGATCTACTTTCATTCTCTCTTTTTTTACCCTTTTATACTCATACTATTATGTAAAAAGCTACTGTAAATGATGAAGAAACTGGATTTATCACACACATGTATGCATAACATATATATGTTAGAGCATATGCACTAACCTCAAAGCAACGTTTCCTTAAGTTAAATGTTTCATAAAGATGGTCTTCTCCTTATCTTCAGTCACTAGTCACCATTTCATGTTCATGTACTCAGATAATGAGAGTAAGTTGGTGTTCCTGTGACTCAGTGTACCATTAAACTGGAAGAAGCTTGTCATTTTGGGTCCCTTTCATTAAAATAAATGAACTGAATGAAAGACAGAAAACATCAGATCGTACTAAATATTTAGGGGTCAAATCACTGACTCTTAAATGTGAGCACTAGTAATAATGATGCAAACAAACAAGCGTCATCGGTTATGTTAGAAATCAGGATGTGAAATATAATGTCAAAGTAGTTTGTCATCACCATGGAGCTGATTATCCACACAGAGAAGTCATACCTGCAAATAGAAACACCATAATTACACGGCGGTCTTGGCACAGCAGCAGGAAGAGGGAAACTAAATAAAAGAAAGTGTGAACTAAAGAAACTAGCTCATACTCTAAAGAAAGAGAACACATACTCACCTGAAGGCTGGCTTATCCCTCTTACCTTTAAAATGCTATAATGTACTTTCCCACCGTTCCACCTGTATTTCCAGGAGATTTCATCTATGCTTTATGATAGCTTTTAATAAACTTCTACATCAATTTCAACATTGTTTCAGCTGTTTCTCCTTAAATATCTTTAATAAGCAAAAGAAAACAATTGTTGAAATTGTATGGGTTGTTTTACAAACAATGTATGAATATGTCTAAAGTTTTAGTTGTGTCGACTCTTATTTCTTGATTTAGACTTGATTTACCTACTTTGGTATTAGGCTATCTGTGTGTTTTTGGCACCCCTTACGAAAAAGTAGTATACGAGTTAATTTGACTAAATATACTACTTAAGTAAAGTTCAAGTATACTTTTAAGTATACTTCATGTAGCAAGTATACAAATATCAGTGTTCTAGTAGTATTCTTGTAAGTGTACTCCTTGGGACTAAATTGGCCCACTGTCTAGTATGGGTTCCATTGGTTAGATACAACTATTTGTATATTTTAAATGAGGTTGCAAAATAAAAAAATAAAAATACTGAGAAAATATCCTTTGAAGTTGTCAAAATTAAGTACTTAGCAATGCATATTACAAATAAAAAATTAAGTTTTGATATATTTATAGTAGGAAATTTACAAAATATCTTCATGAAAAATGATCTTTACTTAATATCCTAATGATTTTTGGCATAAAAGAAAAATTTATAATTTTGAATCATACAATGAATTGTTGGCTATTGCTACAAATATACCCCAGAGACTTCAGACTGGTTTTGTGCTCCAGGGTCACATAATGAAAAAGGCACAGAGAAACAATATCATTGGAATCACTTTCTTCAGTTTTTTCTTTAGAGCTGATGAACCATAAAAACATCCAATCCTGCTATAGCAAGCTAACAACTTAAAGCAGCAGACAAGCTTGGGCTTAGAATAAACAGACGATATTATCTGCTGGTGTGGAGAATAATATACAGGTGCTGGTCATATAATTAGAAAATCATCAAAAAGTTGATTTCTATAATTCCATTCAAAAAGTGAAACTTGTATATTATATTCATTCACTACACACAGACTGATATATTTCACATTTTTATTTCTTTTAATTTTGATGATTATAACTGACAAATAAGGAAAATCCCAAATTCAGTATCTCAGAAAATTTGAATATTACTTAAGACTAATACAAAGAAAGGATTTTTAGAAATCTTGGCCAACTAAAAAGTATGAACATGAAACGTATGATCATGTACATCACTCAATACTTAGTAGGGGTCCTTTTGCCTGAATGACTGCAGCAATGTGGCATGGCATGGAGTCGATCCGTCTGTGGCACTGCTCAGGTGTTATGAGAGCCCAGGTTGCTCTGATAGTGGCCTTCAGCTCTTCTGCATTCTTGGGTCTGGCATATCGCATCTTCCTCTTCACAATACCCCATAGATTTTCTATGTGGTTAAGGTCAGGCGAGTTTGCTGGCCAATTAAGAACAGGGATACCATCTTTGGCACTGGAACTGAAATCTGCATCTCCGTAACGTTGGTCAGCAGCAGGAAGCATGAAGTGCTCTAAAACTTCCTGGTATACGGCTGCGAAAATTGACTTTCATCAGAGAACATAACTTGGGACCACTCAGCAGCAGTCCAGTCCTTTTTGATGCGTGACGCTTCTGACACTGTCTGTTGTTCAATAGCTGTTGTGACAGCTGAAACCCATGTCTTGCATATGTCTGAGCGTAGTGGTTCTTGAAGCACTGACTCCAGCTGCAGTCCACTCTTTGTGAATCTCCCCCACATTTTTGAATGGGTTTTGTTTCACAATCCTCTCCAGAGTGCGGTTATATTGCTTGTACACTTTTTTTTCTACAACATCTTTTCCATCCCGAGAATTTGGGATTTTCCTTAGTTGTCAGTTATAAATCATCAAAATTAAAAGAAATAAAAATTTGAAATATATAATATACAAGTTTCACTTTTTTAATGGAATTAGTGAAATAAGCGGCAGTGGCTCAGTGGTTCATGTAGGTTGTCTACAAACCGGAAGGTTGGTGGTTCAATCCCCGGCTCCACCTGACCAAGTGTCGAGGTGTCCTTGAGCAAGACACCTAACCCCAGCTGCTCCCGACGAGCTGGATGGCGCCTTTTATGGCAGACACCGCCGTCGGTGTGTGAATGTGTGTGTGAATGGGTGAATGTGAGGCAAATTGTAAAGCGCTTTGGATGGCCATATGGTCTGTTGAAAGCGCTATATAAATGCAGTCCATTTACCATTTACCAAATAAATCAACTTTTGGATGATATTCTAATTAAATCACCAGCACCTGTAATTATCTTTACAGTTATTGTTATTGGTGTGAACAGGCCTTAAAAATGAATGAAAACTAATAAAACTATATAGACATATTTACAAAAATAAAATAAATTACAGAAATTAATAATAATAAAATTGACAAAACACAAAAAAATTAATCATACTTTAAATACCATTAAAAATAATTTCAGAATACTAATAAAAACTATAATAGTACATTATCTCAGTGGTACTAAAATAACACTGATCAATTGGTTTTGAAAAAAATATATTTATATTTTTATATAATTAACATTGAGATCTCTGAGGTTTGCTAGCAGACTTAGATATTTTTATTCATTCATTTAGTTTGTTTCAGTATAATAAAAAAAGCCAAAATTATAAAATGAAAAATAATATGTATAGTACATAAAGATTTTAGCACAATGCTAATTTGCAGATAATGTCCCTGGACAGGGCTTCAAAACAAAACATAAAACAAATAAATAAAAAAAAGTGTCTGTATAGTGAAATGGATTAATGTATTAAAAAAATCAGCATTATAAAATAAAAAAGATGTATAGTACGTAGATAATAATAATAATAATAATAATAATAATAATAATAATAATAATAAAGTGTTTGTATATCGAAATAGATTAGCCAAAATGTATCTGCTTTTTCTGGTGCAGTCTTTTCAGAAGAAGAAAAAAATATTTTGAAAGTTACAAAATAAAATCTCCACTTGCTGTAAAGGATCAACAATTGAGACATTAGAGTGAACGTGATTTTTTATTCCTGTAGGTGTTGTTGACGAGAGTGTGGGAGTGTGAGATGCTGCAGGTGATGCGAAGAGCCGTGTCAGGCCCTCCAAAACACATAGCTGTTCACTGTCCACATTGTCATCTCAGAATCTAGAGAAAAACAAAAAAGCCTCAGCACCTGTTTGGATCTGAAGCCATATTTTATTTTTTTGCAGGAACAGCATTCGATCATTATGGTTGGTAATAACCTCTAAACGCTGAGCCTTTTTTCACTGGCTGATTCCAGAGACCGAAAAGAAACTTTACAGCCACGTCCCATCGTAAATTACCATTACTGCAAATTACTCTGCGAGCAAATTGTACTCGGTGGGAGGTGCGAGGTTGAGAAATGTGATATATTTTGTTATTTTCCCTTCGTTCCCATCTCTCCACAGCACACACTGAGTGCTGAAATTGAAAGTTGCCCCAGCGGCTGATTCTGCAGTTAAAACCGCTGCTGTTGACTCTCTTTTCTACCGTACGTCAATAAATGGGAACACAACAGCTGTGCTTTGTACGCTCTGAATGAATCAGTCGTGACTAAAGTGGCATTTCGGAGTAGCTTTTGTTTCCGTAATTGACTTCAGCGCCGGAGAGTGGCGTCGTCTGCCGTCTCTAGTACAGGGGTCAGTCTGAGATGTTCAATGCACCATTGACCAACAAGAACTTATCAAAAGAAAGGAAATATTGATCACATGCTTCCGCTTTCCAGAGCCAAGTTCATTGGTTTTAACTAGTGCTATTCCTTTGTGAGGTGGCATTTAGATGGATTGATCCCTCTGTAAGTCGGTTGTGAGAAAGAGCCACATAATTGAGATGGTATTATATAAGAGTCCTGTGAGCTGAAGAAACACATCACAAATGTTTTAATTATGTGCAACATGTGCACTGACACCCATCTAGAGACTGGTACACACACACACACACACCACATGTTCCAGCAGCGCCGGCGGTTTCAGCTTCATACTGGTGTTCAGAGGGCTAGAAACAAGAAAGAGGTGAAGCGGACCAAGATAAGGCTGGGTAAATCTGTTCATTAATCCATGCTGTGTGGAAAGAGTGTGTTAACCGCAGAGGTTTCCTTTGATCATGAAATCCTCATTGCTGAGAGAGATAAGTGGGCGGAAAGGTAATGAGAGCGTGCCTGAATCAACTGGACTTTGAATCAACTCACGCTAAAGACCTTTCGCACTTCTGCCAAATATTCTTGTTAAAAAATCTTGTTAGAGCCAAAAAGCGAAGATTTCTTGGCTTTATCAAGGGCACGAGAGCCATTTCCAGATGGCATGAAAGTCACAGTGAAACAGTGGGAAGAATCATTTGTTTGCTCCAATATGCAAAAGCAGCCAGAAGGAGCAATAACTTTAGAAATGTGATTTGTTTCAGATCTCAAAACGCTTTCTCATATCCCAGCCTAACTGAATAATGGAAGATTAGGGGATCTTTTTTTTTGTACGTTCATTGTGCAATATAAAAAAAGTGGATGTCATCACATTCAGCACAATTCCAAATAATAATACATGTAGACAGACACAGACAGACAGACAGACAGACAGACAGACAGACAGACAGACAGACAGACAGACAGCTAGACAGACAGACAGACAGACAGACAGACAGACAGACAGACAGATAGACAGATAGATAGATAGATAGATAGATAGATAGATAGATAGATAGATAGATAGATAGATAGATAGATAGATAGATAGATAGATAGATAGATAGATAGATTTGGGGCTTTACCCTGGTAACTCATCAGAGGACTTTCCTCGTACATTTTCAACATTATAGGGTATAGTTTTAAACACATTAACCATTCTTAATTCAAGCAATAATGCAACATGGATGTTTTAGTATCTCTGAAATGAAGAGAGTGTCTTCAGAAAAGTTTGGATTGCGTTTCAACTTTATCTGATGAAGCGCCTCCTACTGGCAGAAAATCTATTTGGATTTTCAATAAGCCTGGCTGCATCCGAAAGCTTTAAAATGCTGCCTTCAAAGGCAATCCTCTTGTCTCCAGAGGTACCTTCTTCTGATCTAATTTTGAAAGCAGCATAGATGTATGCTTCACTGCCTTTGATATCCCACAATCCTGTGCGTTCCATTCCTCAACGGTTGAGCTAAAAATACAGATGGTGTCTGAAAGTTGCATTTGGTGATCAGTTTGTGTATAAATACATGTTAATTATTAACTTTTTGCACTTTTGAAGTTATTTCTAGCAAAAGAAATAAGTATTATAGTAATTAAATATTCCTTTAGTTATCACCAAAACTTGTTCTATGTTCCACACATTGCCAACACCTAGAATGATTTTAATCAGCATTTTATTGTTCACACAGTAACAGTCTCTCTCAACTTATTATATGTTACAGTTTGTCAGCTAATATAAGATTTTGTAGGCTTTGGATACACACGTGCAGCCCTCAAAGGCCTGAAACCACAGACCCCCTGCATAATAAATCCCAATTTAACCCCTGAATACAATGAAGCAAAACATTTCATAAATGTGAAAGTATAGTCATACTAAAAACAGCTTTAAGTGCTGTCTGCTTGGCTTAAGTTTTGTCTCAGTATTATGTTGTTGCAGTCAAAACTGTGTAGGGACCCTGAGAATTAACACAGCAATTATTTTCTTCAATTCCATTTGGTGCCGTTTATGACCAAGAAATTACACACTTCACATTTAAATCACTGCCACCAAGGGGGAAAATTGGATTTCCAAATAGAAATCTTGAAATAAAATAATAGTTTAAAAGATTAATTTTAATTCCTTTTATAATATATTAGTCTGTTAAATGACTACGGTGTTTCGTTTTGATATTATGTGAATGTGATGAAACCAGCACCAAGCACCACTTGACATTTCCAAAAATGGCTGCATGACTCCATAAAAACAGCTCATCAGTGTCCTAGACAAGGATATCAGATACAGGTTAACATTAGTTATATGTACGTCAAGAGTGTAATTTTAAGAAATGTTTCCTAATCCACTGCAAGTTTTAATTACCAGATCAGACAAATCGTCAGAGAATTATGGAAAAAGGCAAGAAAATCCTTGGAAATCCTGACTACTTACATCAGGAAAAAAGTCAAACTGATAAAACGAATGAAGACGAGTGTCAAAATACATTAAAGAACTAAGATCTCTTTAATATTTCAATGTTTCTCCTGACAAGGTGAGTCTCTCAAACTGAGATCACACATACCAAGATGCCGAAGTCTGCAAAGAGCGTCAAATTCAAATATTTCTCATCGAATAATATAATTTTATCCACAGTATTTTTGAACTGCATGTCAACAACTGCATAAATTGTTACTATTTTTCCAAAGAAATTTCAGAAAAAATATCTGAGGTAAAACTTGAGGTTTTAAATGAAACTTCAGAACCATGCAATTTGATGAAATAAACAAAAAACATTCCACTATTCATTATCCCTGTTCTTGTTTATGGATTTTCTCTTTTCTGAATTGCGTCCTCTTTTGATAGCATGGTTAGTTCCTTTTTATTTTTCTTGTTGTTACTGATCAGACTGGTGTATGTAAGGCATCTATGAGCTATTTTCATTATTAGTGCCAAGAAATATTACATGCAAACAGTGGCCAATTAGAGCAGGTCTGAACTGGAGAGACGAGCCCCCCACTGAGGACAGTCTCTTAGCGCTCACATGCTGCACTGGGGTGACAGCAATAAAGCCAAAAGAATACAAGGCAACAACACATCTGAACTCCAGAGAGGGCTCTTAAAAGCAAGGGATTAGCCTTCTGCACCGAGAGGCTTTCATCATTTATACATGCAAAAGTTTAATGATGCATCCGAATGTAGAAGGCTAACGAAGACCATTTAGAGCTGAACTGTGAGTCTGTGACTCACGCTCTTTACAATAACGCAAAGCATGGAGAATTTGAGTCATGTAGACGGAGACCGGGATTGAAAAGGCGTCCATGATCAATGCATTTACAGTAGCCTAGGTGATGTTTATCATTACATTTCTAGATGATGCATTTCTTTTTCATTTAAATGACAAATGATCAATATTATTTTTATTTTTTACTTAAAATTGTGACTTTTAAAAAATTGGCATTAGCTAGCACTGAATACAAGTTAAAGAAAGTGAAAGAAAGAGATCCTGTCATAAATTAGTGTTTTTACAGTATTCAAATCATCTACAAAAGTTGTCACTGGAGCGGTACCTTTTCAAAAGGCACATTTTTGTACCTAAACAGTCCATATTGGTACTTTAAATGTACTTTTAATTAGGAAAGTGTACATAAAAGTACCTAAAAGGTACAAAAGTGTACCTTTTTGAAAAGGTACCACCCCAGTGACAGCTTTTGTACCTTTTTTTTCTGAGAGTGTATAGTAAATATGATACTGTGGTGAAACCATAGTTTCCATGTTAAATTCTGTGTACTGTATTTTCCAGACCATAAGTAGCACTTTTTTCATAGTTTGGCTGGTCCTGCGACTTATAGTCAGTTGTGACTTATTTATCAAAATTAATTTGACATGAACCAAGAGAAATTAAGCAAGAGAAAACATTACCGTCTCCAGCCACCAGAGGGCGCTCTAAGCTGCTCAGTTCTCCTGTAGTCTACACTGAAGACATAGAGCGCCCTCTCGCTGCTGGAGACGGTAATGCTTTCTCTTGGTTCTTGGTTCTAAATAAATGCGATTTATAGTCCAGTGCGACTTATATATGTTTTTTTCTCATCATGACGTATTTTTGGACTGATGCGACTTATACTCAGGTGCGTCTTATAGTCCGAAAAATATGGTAACCAATGTTAACATTATGGTGGCAAAGAGAGAAATTATGAATATAAATAGATCTGTGATAGAGCTGTAATTTTATCTTTCTTAATTACTTTCCTCAACAATATTATAAAATTTCTTATGTACTTATACCGTGTGATTTCTTAAACAAATAACATTGTGCACCACACAGTTCGGCGACGGGGGATGCAATTTAAAAAGTAACACTAAAATCAATGAGCAGAAGCTAAAATTAGCCTGAAGAAAACATTAATTTCATTGAGGGGAAGCGTGTGGATGCTGAGTTATTGTCTCAGTGGGTCTGACTGCTTTTATTGCACCCCGGCACCTCTCTCTGTTTCACTTCCACATCACAGCTGGGGTCTGTTTCACACCTGTCTGAGCAATTAAAGCATGCACTCATCTTCCTCACTGTCTCAAACGAGACGTAGACTTCTGTTGTCTTTGTATAAGGCAAATAATAATAGACGCTCCCCCTGAACAAGTATGGACAGTCCTGCACACTCTCCACAGTCCACTCACTGTAATGAAAGTGTTATTTCATATTGTAAATAAAACTTTTGCATACTTTAGAGACTAATTTAACAAAATTCGAAAAGCTATTTGGACTCTAATTCTGATGGCACCCATCCACTGCAGAGGATCATACAGATCAGTTATGTTTAATATATTGCAAAGGAAAGCTAAAGTAAGCTAAGTAAACACACACACATATAAGCAAATATTTAGTATTCAGCATGGAGCTTTTTGAACAGTTTTATGACTCCTAATTGTCCTTCTTGTTATTTTAAATATCTTGGACAAACCACATCCTAAATTCTAAGTTTTATATTGCTCATTAGTGCAATAATGAAATCTCTTAGTAACTGTCTTGTTCACCAGTTGCATGAAGGTTTTCTCACACATTAATTTATGTCCCAGGTCAAATGACTGACAGGAAGCCGAGATTGTGAAGTGAGGTTCATCTGAAAATCATTTTTATCCTTTGAAAAAAAACAGTTGCTCACCTCCCATAAGAGGCTGTGATATCTCATTAAAGCTGAGATTTTGCTCTTTATAAAACCTGTGAGTTCATGAGAGAAAAGGAGTTTTATAATGGCTTCATGAGAAGGTCTGGCGATATCCAGCAGGTCGTTTCGAGACAATGCTCACGTTTTCACAGAACCACATGTTTCTATTAATCTGCCATTAGAAAAATATCACCTCTCCACAATATCTCTTGAGCACATGGGGTTTGGCAGAAAGTATCAGACTGTTTCACCTGTTTCTGACAGATGGTTTAGTTTGTTTGGGTGTCTAGCTGTCTACATAATTTTCTACATACAATGATGTAACTGTAGCAAAAACTGTGGTTTACCATGGTAATATTTTGTACCATACGAGACACAAGAACAGTACAGGGTAACACTTTAGAATAAGGTTCCATTAGTTAATGTTAGTTAACTACTTTCGTTAACATGAACTAAACAAGAACAATCCTTTTACAGCATTTATAAGTCTTAGTTCATGTTAATTTCAACATTTACTAATGCATTATTTAAATCAAAAGTTGTGCTTGTTAACATTACTTAATGCACTGTGAATTACCATGAACTAACAATGAATAACTGTATTTTCATTAACTAACATTAACGAAGATTAATAAATACAGTAATAAATGTATTATTCATTGTTTGTTCATGTTAATTAATACATTAACTAACATTAACTAATGGAACCTTATTCTAAAGTGTTACCCAGTACGGTAATACAATAAACAGAATGGAAAAAGAGAGAATGAAAGTGAGAGAAACAGAAAAAGGATTGAGAACAACAACATGTGAAACATGTGATACGTGTGGGTGAACGCGATTCATCATCTTTAATGCCTACAAGATCTATTTTTTCCACACTGATGAAGAAACCCCATCTGTCTTTATCATAACAAGACGACAGTAAATACAACCACTGACTGACCAACACGGGGAGAGAGAGAAAGCACCAGAAACCTTGTTCGGTTACAGATAAAGATGTAATTAAAACCATCAAAAATCACATCAATCGACAAGCGCATGTTTCAAGAGTACGTGCTTCATGAATGATGAGTCATGCACCAGTGTTTAACCCTTTATCATATTTGATACATACATTTCTAAGACATCTAAATCAACATGATCAAAACATGCTGAAAGACCTGTTGTAAACAGTTTACTACACGGTTAATACTTTCTAGCAAGAAAAAAGGCCTTTTAGTATCATTTTATAAATAACTGCCTGTAAAAGCTTGACTCATTTTATAAAGTATTTGTTAGAATAAGATGAAACCTTACTGGATCGAAGCAACTTCAGAACTTAGATTTACTTTATTATGCATACTTTTTTTTTTTGGATTTTACATCTTTTTTTTTTAACAAATGATCATCAGGCTTTGGAGGAGCATTTATTCAAGAATGGCTTCCATTGCATTTTTGAAACTTCAGAGCTTTGAAAACTAAGCACTTAAATATCATCTTCCAAAACATTTCACTTAAAGATATATTCATTTTATATACAGTAAGTAGTCTGCCATACTGATTTACATTACAAGCTATCACAAATTCATCTTACTTTTAGGCTATACATATATCAGCAACTACACCAAATTTGAATAAAAACAGATTTTTTAAAATGTTTTTATTTATTTATATATATATATATATATATATATATATATATATATATATATATATATATATATATATATATATATATATATATTGTATATATCCTTGAGTATGAGCTCCTATTTTCCTACACTACGGTAGGCTATATGATGTTTGGCACAAGCGACTGAAACATACTATTGACAATAAGTGCAGCTCAAGCATTGCTTGTTGCATATCTTCCATTACTGCATCAAGCAATGGATTTCTTCAAAGTAAAATGAAATTGCTAAATAAACCTCAGCAGTTAAAGTATGCAAGTCTAATTTCTTATAATCTCATAGTGTTGAACTTAAATTGACGCAGTTGCACAAGGGCTCCTCTCCATCTGTGAGAAAACAGAAAAGCAAGAAAACAGCATAAATGCTCTGCGAAGCTGAAGTGGTCTTTGGAGTGCTCACACTTTCACCTCGATGACAAGAGGAGCAATTCCCAGAAGAGTGAATTAGGAGATCATCATCTGTGAAATTCTCCAGCTGGGTGGGCGGTCTCTTGTGGTGTGTGAGGGGGTGTCGCTCTTTAATCCCTGGACTTCTGAATCACAATCGTGTGGTGCCAGAGCGTGCAGCGCTGCAAACTCAGAAACCAAGCTTCAGTGGTTTTCCTGATAAATCTGCTGATGGAGTTCATTTTTATCTAGATTTTCACATTTTATGAAAAAGAAAAAAATGCCACCAGGATGTGTTCTGTGTGGTTGCTAGGGGACATGTGTGCAGTTGTTATGGTGTTCAGTGTCCAGTTGCAATAGTTTGACCAGAGAGTAGTTAGTCTAGCTAGTCCACCTAGTCTAGCTTTCTGTCATAGACTTTAAAAGAAGGCATCTTGAAGAAAGCAATAATAGATGACTAGCTTTCTGGGGCTCTGGGGTCTATATGTTAAGACGGAGTCTTAAAGTCCACATGAACCGGAAGTTGCAGCCGACTTTATTTCAGTGTAGAGACATATTTCCAGCTGAAACGGAATAATGAATAAAGGGCTTGGTTTTATTTTTGGGCTCCTCCTCTCTGTCTTTCACTCGTAGCAACCTAACGGTTGGAGGAGAGTTTAAGGATATTCTGCCCAAGCCATCAAACCAACGTCATCACAGAAGGAATGTCATTCCAGAGCGCAAGTAAAAGTTCAGATTTGATTCAATGTTAGACTTAATCTAAAATTAATCTGATTATTTGATCAGATCAAGACTAGCAATTTGGGCTAAAAAAAAAAGTTGATAAAGTCAATTTTGATTTAATGCAAAGGAAATTCACGGTTTGATAGGAGAAACAGGAAAGTAGCATCTACCTCAGTTACTTACAACATTGGATAGTTCAGTTAAATCCAAACTTAAAATAAACATTTTTCATGCACCTGCACTTAGAGTGCATCTGCACTGAAGTACATCAATTTGCCCATAGCTGTTGTTCATTTTATGGTAATTATGCCCAGCTCAACAATGCATCAGTGTCAGTATCATATAATCTCATGAGATATGGTAACTTTGCTCAACCAGTCACATTAGGTGGCCACAGCTCTTCTCCAGTTTCTCCAGTCATTTCGGTTAGCTGGGGATTATGAGCACACACAATAAGAAGAGAGCTACCAATGATAGACACTTTCTCCAATTACTGTATGGAAGTGAATGAGCAGTGAATATGTGGAAGGGTGTGAGGTTAGCTCTACAGCTCTGACGTTAATCAGCAGTTCTGCGTTTGATGAGCTGATGGTGAAACTCTAGTAATGGCTGATTTGACCTGCTGTCGACTTCACTGGTTGGGGAAGGTCTCAGATTTGGAAAGAAGTCAGTGTTTCCTGTGCTGTGTGGATGGTGAGGGATCGCTGCACCTTTCTAATTGCACCCAAACCAACAAACACTGAAGCTTTGAACAGGTCCAGTATGTCTGTGCACTGACAGAGCTTCCCTCCCAATACTCTTTCTCTTTTACCTCCAATCTGCATTTCATTCTCCCAGTCCTCCTCTGATCTCCCCGTCCGCCTGCCCTCTTCCTTTCCGCACAGCTTGTCATGTGCAGATGTTTCAGGTTCTGCTCCTTTGTTCTGAGACGTGCTTTGACTGGTCAATCTGCCTGAAGCTGAGCATAATTGACAGTCTTCTCCTTGTTCTGAATTCAGTTAGCAGCGAGAGCCGAACCCAACATCATATATGCTGGCATACTGGCAGTTCTCATGAATGAAGATTTTTTTTTTTTTTGATGGGGGGAGAGTGGAGACAAAAATACCATATTTCTGTTGGGATAAGACAACTAGAGACTAATATCTGTATTATCATATCTGCTTTTCTTAACTAAATAATAACCTGTTGTTCCTTTAATATTGTTTATGAATAAATCGCCTTAAGCCCCATTGTGTCCTATATATAAATTGATCCATTCTCTCAAATGAAAAATTTGGAAATTGCTCATTAACCATTAGATAGACAAAACGTATGTGAGTCTGTGGACAAAAATAACACTTTAATAATAGTTATTATTATTATAAGTTATAATATGTTATAATAATATAATTATAAATATTAGTTGTTGTTAGTATTATAAATAAAATTATAAATATATAAATAAATAAATTATAAATTATAAATATATTAATAATAAATATTATTCTGTTTTAATTGTTTGTATTATTGTGTTTTTGTCTGTTAATAAGTGGAAAAAAAATCAATGCAACAATATTTTGTAATATACAAAAAACATATGGTTTTATTGCTTGTAGTGTAATGACTGGATATTGATTTACAGACACTTCAACAAATTAAAATAAACAGTATTGAACACAAAAACAGCATCAGTCAATCTGTTAGATAAACTGTTATTTAATATGAAATGTTTTCATATGAAAAGCATGTAATTTTAAGTGCATCAAACAGACTGCATCGCATTGTTGTCCGTGTTTTCTTGTTTACAGATATGAAACAACTAAACGTAACGGTTATCAACCACTCCATTTCAGTAGTGACTCTTTTATTCTGCACACAAATGGATCAGTAATTTAGGGGATTCATTATTGTAATTTTCTGTTCAATATGTGCACATGGCATTAATTTACCTTCCTGAGCAGAACAGTATCCATTTCTACACGTCCTCATTTCATGCGGGGCAGTAGACTGAAACGAAATCAGCATGAGCACCCACAACAATTCAGTTCAATTAGGTGCTTGTATGTTCATCACTCACTTGCTTATTAATTCACCCAACATCTCATCTCAAACTACAAATGAAAATATTTACCAAGACAGTTAAATCCATTGTTATGGCTCCATAAAATGAACTCCTGGACTTCTTGTGTCAATATCTGAACGGAAATTGGAAAATGGATTGTCCTCAGCACTTATTGACAATAGAGGAGAAAATCATGGAGAAAAAGAGCATCTCAAGGTCCACCACAGTTCACTGATGACAGCATTCATTTCTTAGTAGAAGAAAAGCTCAGGACTGAGGAGACTGCAGGGAGATCTCCTATAAGCAAAGATCAATTACATTTCTCAGATTTTGACATTTTAATTGAATTGTCATTTTGGTTAAAAAAAAAAAAAATCCAAATGGCACCAGAATGATGTTTGCTTGAGTGACTTATATGTGAAAAAACAATAACAACATTAGCATGCAACACTGAAAAAAATGTACAAAAACAATTCATTACCATTGACCGCAACACTAGAATTCTAATGAAATGTTAATGCTTTTGCTATTTGTGTAGAGCTGTAGAGATCGCCCTGACCAGCCTTCCTCCTAATGTTCACGTTTCGCTCTCGGCGGCACATCTCAACTCATTAAGCTGGGAGCCACAGGTAAACGCATTCTCATTAACATACCGGAGGAACCCATCAAACATCATAAGAGTCATATTTGTCTGTAATTGTCAGTGTCACATGTTGGTTATTTTTACACGCTGTTTTTGTCCATGTCCTTGCCTAGAACAGAAGATTCAGATGCTTTTAAATCTGGTACACGTCTACACACTTCATTAGCAGAACTGTTTGTTTGGAGGATAACCATTCTCTCATAAATGGTTGTTTCAGACTTTATAAAAACTGATGTGTTTTCACTATCTTCAAATATCCCCAATGAGAAGAAGAAATGATTCATCTGAATGATTCGACCAGCACAAGAATAAACTTGAATGAAAAGGCAAAACAAAGGTTTTCATGATTTTATAAAGAGATGAGCAGATGAAGACAGATTTATTGATTCTATATGCTTTAAAAATGTAAAACAACAGCATTTGACAGGGTGCTTTCATAATATAATTGCGTAAACGTTACGGTCAATACATAAATGAACTAGTAAACTGAACCAGTCATTGAAACAAACCGTCTAAAAGAACAAGTTTGCAGAAAATAATCAAATGTCTTTGTTGCCTGAGGCTGTTTTACAAGTAATAATGTTGTAAATAATGTTCAGTTTCGTGCACAAACTGATCTTTGTGTTTCATAATACCTCAATATTCGTCAGGAGCCATAGCTATTCATTTTTTTCTTGATATGCTTTTTTATTCTCAAAACTGGCAGCCACTGACTTGCATTTTATGAATCACCAAGGACCATAGTTTGAGCTAAAAATCTCCTTCACTGTTCTGCTCAAGGAAATAAGTCATCTACAGTACATCTCAGATGGCCTGAGGATGAAAATATTAATAGCAACTTTTAAGGTTATATTTTGTATTATTGTTTGTCAAGACAGTGACAGACTGAGAGAAATGGACACCTCTAGCCAATCATGAAACAAATCAGTATGATGCACTCTCAGCTGGTTTAACATCCTTTCCCAAACTCACTGAAGTCTGTCTTCTCTGACAGAACAATACACTCTAACATAAAAAATTCATGTAAAAAAACAAAAAACAAACAACAACAACAAAAAAAATACAGCATGAATACCAAAGCAGAACGAATAAAAATAATTCGACCTCACCCACACACTGCAGGGTTCAGGTGACCTCTGACCCTCAGCCTCAGGATAAAAATATAGTTTCCTGCCAACAGAAAACTTTACTCTACTGTTCATCTACTAACAACTAGCACTACCGACTGACAAAATATACAATACCGTATCAAGCTGCAATTTCCATTATTTTGTATTTTTGCAGTCTTATTATTATTTATAAATATTCATGGTGTTATTTATACTGTACTGTGGGGTATGATGTACATTTTGCTTTTCAGTATGTGGGTGCAAGTCAAAAACTCAGCTGCAGCTCCAGAAAGCGAATAACTTGATGGAACATGACCTGATGTTGCTCACAAAGTGATTATTAATAAAGCTCAAGCTGTTTCTTGCCAAATAATATGACTACACAATATCACTATATTGTCCAAAGCTTTGCTGGTTCAGTTGGCCGCACACCGTATGTATATATATATATATATATGAAAACAGTGAAGCTACTTAATTATTTTGTGAAAAATGTGGTACATTTATATTTCAGGATTATCTGATGAACAGAACATTCAAAATGTATCTGAAATTGAAATTATAAACATTATAAAAATTCTGACACCTTTGGTCCAATTATTGCATCCTTGCTGTATAAAAGTTCAAAATATAAAAAACAACATTTCTTATTTAAACAAATAAAATAAAATAAATTAATTTCTTAGCTATGAAATTGAATGCTATGAATAATGGTGCTGATAAATAAGATGTGGTGAAAATGACATTTGTTCATGATGGGTCGAGGGGGAAAAACAAGCAAAACTGACCAAACTGATGCAAATATCCACAGTTGGACATTGGTAGAAAACAAATTAAAAGAGGTATGAATGTGAATATGTGCTTTAGAAAAGTTTAAATTCAAAAAGTATATGCACAAGGCCAAAAGTGCCCATTAAAGAAACACCCACGTATGTGACCTTCCTGACCTGTGAACCTTACACATTTTTGGTGCACCTTCACCTGTTTACTTGCTTCACGTTACACCACAGACATGTCTGGTGTAGACAGGTTCTTACTACTGCAGATACAAGGAATAGATCACAATTATATAGGCTAATTAATAGTGTTTGATGTTTCTACATTTTGCACCAAACACCCACTCACATTTCATTCAGCAGAAACATAGTTTCCCTGAATGTTCTAGCACACAACTTACCACCAGCAGCTTTACTACAGACAGAACACTTGCTGTAAGTGAATCAACTTCCTGTTTCTGCTCAATGTTCTCCTGAATGAGGACATCCCTCAGGAACGAGTGTTAGTGTGGTGGACAGGTCTCCCTGCGGACCGGACCTTCTCTGCAGAGTGAGAGACAGAGAGACAGCTTTCATCTGAGAGGTGTTCACCCACAGGTCTAGAGGTCAGAAAGTCAGAAACCATCCGATTTATAAAAAACACAGACCTGCCATCTGCATCCAGTTTAATGACTAAAACTACTGCTACAAGCTGCTTTAATTATCAACAGCTAAAAGTAAAGCATAAAAACATTTTCATTGCTTAAAAAAAGTCAACATTATAAATAAACATTAACTGAAATATAAATAAATATAATTTGATTTCAGTTAATGTTTACTTAATTTTAAGTAATGAAACATTTTATTTCAGCGAGCTTCCTAAAACTAAAATTAAAAACTATATTAAATCTTAAAATATTGTTTATTTGAAATCATTATTATTATTTTATTTTATCATTAAAATCTATTTCTTTATTTTATTGCAGCTAGTAGCCAATGCTACATTTCTCATTTTCATTTAGTTTTAAGTACTAAAATAACTAAAAGTGATGTAGACATATTAAATTTAAAAGTAAAATATAAAATGTTAAATATTAACAAAAACTATAATAGCATATCAGTGATACTAAAATAACCCTGGCAACAACTTAGTCTTGCAAAAAAGGAAAAGCATTCAATTTTAAATATTTAAAATATATATTGTAATTATTATTTTTATATTACAATATATTATTAAAGAGTTTTAGTCAAAAGTCCAGTTGCATTAACCTTTTGTTTTTTTGTCTAGTTTGTAAACATTTTTCAAACACTTACTGGACGTTTTTTTTATTATTATGTAAATAATTAGAATTTAATATCATTAAATCCAAAAGAAAATTGCATAATAATTGCCTTGTTTCCACCTTCAGTGCACCCTACCGTGATGAAGAAAGCTGTGGAGAAGTGGTCTGAATTGGCAGGCATTTATGCCCAACTCATGTCTGATCATCTACAGTGATGAGGCCCCTGCAAATTTCTCTTGATGGATGACCATAAATACCGGAGCTCGTCCATAACACCCTTCAGCGCCGCAGCTCTCTTCTGACTCACTGAGTTCTTTTAATAGCGCACTTAGCATGCAGTCGAGGGCTGGAGGCTTTGGAACCCCACTTGTTTGATTAGCCACTTCACCCTGGACTGTTCCCTCACTTTTGATCCATGCTGTGATAATCCTGGTCATTCTGTATGAAAAGCGGCACTGAGTAATGTTTTGGTCAGCAGGTATACCGTATGTTGACCTTCCTTATGGCTTGCAATACTGTTCTAAATTTCTACAAAGACATCTTAATGATGTATTTTTTCCTGGCAAACATGCAGATTTTTGGCTTCAAAAGATGTTAACTGATGGACTGGATTACTTGAGGGTTATTGAGTTTCTCATTCTGACGGCACCCATTCACTACAGAGGATCCACTGGTGAACGACAGTAGTGATGTGATGCTAAACTTCTCTCCAAATCTGTTCTCATGAAGATCAAACTCATCCACATCTATTCCATTAGACAATCTTATTATTTAAGGTCAACATGAAATCAAAACATGTCCTGATTCAGTCAGAAACATGGTATGTTAGGTTATTAATTACTTGCTTACTGTATTTTTGGTCCTTTTGATCTTTGGATTTAATCATATTATTATAAAAAAAAATTGTTGTTGTTGTTGCAAATGTACAAAAAGTTTTTAATAATGCAAAACTACTGCTAGACAATGCAAGCGTTTGTGCAACTGGACATTTGACTCAAAACCTTTAATGATCAATTTTAATGATATCTCATTAAATATCTGCTCAAATATACACAAAATGCAATATAAGGCAATTTCCTAGCTGGTATTTCTACCTGGCTGTGCACTGCTCTTCTAAAACTAGTTAAGACCACCTTAAGAACTCAGACTCATTTGTAAGTCGTTCAGATAAAAGAGTCTCCTAAATGAATAAATGTAAATAAATGTGTCATGTTGATCTGAGGCTTCCCCAAACTGCTCTAACCTGTTCAAACAGTAAATGTTGCCATCTCTGAAACCAGCAGCCTTCCAGAATTGGGATGAAGTATTTTAATAGGGAAGATTGTTGTTTTCATGCGGCTAACTTGTACCAACAGCACTCAACGGCTAATTAGATAGCTAGCTGAAATGGAAGATAATATGGCCCCCATCCTATCGTCATAGCAACAAGAACAGTGTTTCAAAGTACATGCAGTTTAAAATAAGATCAACAAATGCATTTTTCACTATCTACCACTAGAGTAATGTTTTAATTTCAAATCATTTCCACATATGAAATAATGGGTTATTTTGGGTATACTTTAACATTGCAATGCTATGATAAAAAGAAAGATAAAATTATCTGTTATCCTGCGTCAGATTGTGTTATTTACTGTATTTAGTTTGACCTAAATCTCCTCACAGTTTCAACACTGAGCCAGATATCTCCGAGTTAAAGGGGATGATTATTTATAGTGCTTCAGTGCACGTAAGTGAAGGGTCACGCTACTCTATTTGATTCTGAGAGCCGTTAGTAAAAAGCTAACGGATCGAAAAGCCTCTGGATGCCGAGTGTAATTATTACACTCCATTGAACCTGGAAAACACATTGAAGATCCCTCCAGAGACCACAAAAAAAAAAAAAACCTTTAAGGCAAATCATTACAGAGAAAACCATGAGTTTTGGGGCTATTTTGCCTCCATAACAAAGGCTTTATTCAGTACACATACACATTTAAGGATACACATTTAAAGTACACATTTAAGGATTTATTTTGTTACACTTTATGTATTTGCTTCTGTATATTTCAATTACACACAAATCTTTAAAGGTTGCTTTCTCAAAATTATTTTTTCTTCACACCAGAAGCCCGCACTATTGTTCAAAAGTTTGAGATCAGCAAGATTTTGCTGCATTTATATAATAAAAAATACAGTAAAACAAGTAATATTGTCAAATACTATTACAATTTAAAATAATAATGGTCTTCTTGGATATGTTGTAAACTGTAATGTATTCCATTTCTGCAGTCTCAGTGTCACATGATCTTTAGAAATCATGATATGCTGATTTATTATCAATGTTAGAAACAGTAATATTAAATATTTACTCAATCCTTAACATTTTTAATGGAACCATATGGTACTTTTTTCAGGATTCTTTGATGAACAAAAAAGTTTATTTAAAATAGAAATAATTTGTAACACTAGACTTCGATTCAAATGTTTGCAGTCATACTTTCTTTTTCTCTGTTAAAAAATATGCATACCTTTGTTCAGCAAGCATATGTTAAATTTATTTTAAAAAGTAACAGTAAAGACTTACAAAAGAGGAGAATGAGGAAATGCTGTTCTTTTTAACTTTTAATAAATCAAAGAATACTGAAAAAATGCATTTTTGCTGTTTTTATTTTAATATTTTTGATCTAATAAATTCAGCATTGATGAGCATAAGACATTTTATTAATCATGCACTTCTGAAAAGTAGAGTACATGCATTCAGGTTTTGTTCCTAAATATATTCTGAAGGTTTTTACAGAAGTGTTTGTCCATATACGTTTTATATTGCATAACATTTTATTTCTGGTGAAAACTTGTGATTCAAAACTACCTTACTGTACTGTGGTTAATCAACTGGGGAACATTTTTACCCTACTGATCTGTAGTGTCCTTAAAAACGAGTTCACTTCACACATTTTTCAGCTGTAGCCTACATCCATGTTAAAGATTGCAGGAAGAGGAAATGGGTTTTTGGATACCAACATGTTAACTTCAATTTGACAAAGGCAAGCGAATGAAGAGAAAGATGGTGCAGAAACAAGATGGAAAGACAAAAAAACAAGCTTGTGATGCTGCATAGATGAAGGAAAACAAAGCCAGAGCTGGATATATTGAGACAGGACAGTACAAGGCTGCTTCAATCACGGCTGCACGTTACAATCCTCCAGGACACATTTAAACACACTTTACAACCACATGCCTAAAACTTTTCCATTTCCCCCTCATTTTGTTAAAACAAAACCAAAAGGCCTTGATTCAGTTCCTTACGCTGGGATTTTACACGTCTGTCTTCATGTAAGAATAAATAAATATTATTTCTCTGTGCTTTTGTGACAAATCAGTTTGTCACGTCCTCCTCGTATTGTTATTAAAGCTCGTCCTGAGCAGCTGCCAGTGGGGAGACATGAAAGAGAAATTATGATTCTGACAAACACCGTCACAATGTTCTCAATACTCTGCCATCACGCGGCGGATTGGAGCGCGCTTCAAAGGAAATGTCAGCGTGAGATCATGAGACTGACAGCGGCTCACAGCGCCACGACTCGAGTGTGTCAGTTTGACTCGCACACAACGTGAGGAGAAATAAAACCAAGTGACTTATTCTGCTTGTCTTGAGGCATTGATGGAAAACCTCATTTAGAAAAGGATAGTACAGAAGGGCAAAAGAACAGGACTGAGGTCTGCCTAAAAAGTTGAAACTTAGATATGTATGCCAATGGGTAGTCCTTAATAGTAATAGGTATAGTTTTTCGTTTTTTTAAGTGCATGCTGGCATTGCACAACCATTTATTAAGGAAGAGGAATTTCTCAATATACTTTTTCAGATGTAGAAAAAAATAGCAAGAGTGCCAAGAGTTCAAAGAATGCCACAGCAAGTTTATAAACACACTGAATCAAAGCAATACACTTGCAATATTTATTAAAAACTAAACTAAAATAATATAATTCAAATCCATGCATCCATTCTGCAAAGTGCTTATCCTCTGTATGGTCACAGAGAAATTAATACAAAATAAATAAATAAATAAATGAAAATAGAAAATAAAATAAAAAAATGTAGATAATTTTTTTTATACACAATAAAATACAAATAAACACATTTTATTATAATTTTTTTAAACTGGACATTTACAGTGAAAACAAAAAGGCTAACCTCAATTTGCAAATACTACTAAAAGAAATGGATGGACTGGACTTCATTACACTGAACGAGCATTTCTCTAACCTAGCTTAATTTACAATGGCAAAGGAACAGCTTTTCCTTATTTGAAGACCATACATCATACCAGAAAGACAGCCTAACAGTTGGTTTACATTTTTAGTGAATATTTGGGACACCATATCTGCATATCTAGCACCTTAGTGATATGTGACGCAGCCAGTGGCACAGCTGATGCTCTCCGTGTGACAGAAGCTCCAGCGCAGTCATAATTCTCATCTTAATATGAAAATATTATACAGCTAGATCTTATTGTCTAGGATAATTCATCTCTGGATTACTTCCAAATATGAATATATGAAAACATTACACCCTTTGAGCCTTGCATAATTTTATTTTCAGCCTTCATTCACTTCTTATGCAAACAGCAACAATCCCAAGGCAAACACATCATATCCTCCCAGGACTGAAAGATGGATCTAGATCGATCCCTATTCATGACACTTCAGCGTGGAAAATGAAGCACCAGTCAAAAGAAATATTGATTTATTTAACGCTTTTTAGAGACCAAGTTCAGGAGGAATATGATTCCACCAAATGTGTGTCTAAAGAGCTGCTTCAGTGTTTTAGTAATTCACCCAGAATGCCTCCACCACCCAAACCAGGAGCGTAGGAATGATTTGACAAGTGTGGAGACACATTCAAGACGTGGCTTTTGATTATCTGCACAGAAATGAGGGTGGCGAAATTGTCTAGTTATAACAGTTACTACGCCTCTGCCAAAACCTCCATCTGAACTTTTCATTGAGTCTTATGAACAAGCCTTTGTATTCAGAACAGCTAGTCAAACTTGTTTACTTTTATCACTTTTATGCTCTATATACCATCAAATCTTCTAAAATGGCTTTCATTTTCATTCTTTTGCTTTATACATTATCATATAAAACTTCGGGGTTGGCTAGATTTTTGAAAGCAGCATCTTACGCTCATCAAGGCTCCATTTAATTGATAAAAAATACAGTAAAATTTGAAAATTGTGAAATATTATTAGAAATTAAAATAAGTGTTTTCTATGTGAGTATGTTTTAAAATGCAATTTATTCCTGTGAGTCAAAACTGATTTTTTAAACATCATTACTCCAGTCATAATCCTTCAGAAATCATTCTAAAACGCTGATTTGCTGTTCAAGAAACATTTCTGATTTTAATAATGTTGAAAACAGTTGTGCAACCTTAGATTTTTGGGTATATTCCTACTTTGCTAGGGAGATTATTTTAAGAATTTAAAGTTCAAAACACCTTGCCTATGGCTTTAAAAATAAAAAGTTATGTCATTGTAATCATTTATGAAAATACGATAATTTGCTCTACCTCTAGAACAACTTTTCCTTTCCAATGACATCACAAATCCCTTTTACTTTTCCCATTATTCATCCATTCTTGTACATAACGCCCAGTTTTCCATTATTAATAAATTCTAGATGGATAAAGTCAAGTATCACCCCACATTTTTGGTTTCACTCTGAAATATGCAAGAATACACAGGTACAGTACATACTATACAAAAACAATGCTATAACCACACAATTCCCAGCTGCAGCAGTGTGACATGTTCTAGAAATCCGTCCTGACATTGAGTTGTTAGAAGCGCCGCTCTGCTCATATAGTCCTCCTGCTGTTTTTTCTAATGCAGCACATTACAAAGCTTGCTACAGCCAGCGAGTAAACAGACATAAATACACACTCAAATAGACACATAATCAGAAATGCAGAGCTGATTTAACAGGCACAGAGTAGAACAGCTGGAGAGAGGTACAGTTTCGTCTGATGATGCTGAACTTATTGCTTCAGCACCTGCTTCTGTTAACCTGCTAATTTGCAGTCAGGGAAGAAATATATTCTGTGCAGGCATGAAAATGTGAAAGCATGCTCAATGCCTTGAAAGAGCACAGCCTGTTGCACATATTTGACATGCATTTTGTCATTATTGTGTCAGGTGATGAACGTCAATAATTAAAAAAAAATATTTGCAACAAGATTCACTGATCTGAAAGAGAAAAATAAATAAAATAATACCATTTACCATGGGTGAGGAAATTTTACCCATTACCTTTGTCTAAAAAAAAAATAGAAATAATTTAAAAAGGGGAAAATTAACATTGATATTGAGAGTAAAAACAAAAAATATTATTTTTAGCACTCATTGAAAAATAAAATAAAACACAATAATAATAATAATAAAGCAAAAGTAATACAACAGAATACAAATAAATAAAATAATCAGTTTTACCACTGTTAAGCAGAAAACCATTAAAATGTATATTTACAGTAAAAACCATAATATCCAATATAGCGCTACTTGTTAATAATAATTATTAATAATAATAATATATTGATACAATAAATACAAATAATACATTTTCCCATGTTTTTAGACTTTTTCTGTTACGGTTACCCATCCTAAAATAAAAACATGAATAAAATATTGTAAATAAAAATGATAAAAACATGAATAAATTATTTCATGTGAGCATTGTGTTTTAACTATGTCTGTATTATTCACGCTACAGGACATCATTCCTTATCAATCTACAGTTTGACTCTTCAGAGCCATGTTAATATGAACAGAAAGAGAAATAAACTCTGAAGCTGGAAGCATATGAAGCTGAAGAACAAACTAAATGAGTTGGTTTATTTATAAATCACATTCAGACGCTACGTTTGACTGAAATAAACCACAAGAGCACTATTTCTCAACAAGACTTGGTGTAAACATATAGCATGTTTCTGGACACATTTAATTTCTCAACCACCTGTCTTAAATTCTAAGCATTTCTACGTTTTTCTTTTTTCAGGAGGGGAGGGAAAAGGATAATAAGGTAACCATTTCCTTTCTGTGGTTCCAGTCATCTTCAAACTTTAATTTCCTGGAAAACATTTACTGCTATGGTTTGCAGCATTGTTGGTGGTCGATTTACGAGACATGGTTCTTGCGTCCTGTTCTTCCTCCCGGCACTAATAGCTCAACTATTCATAACTCCATAAGTCCACATCTCTGGGAGAAAAAAAAAACTGCACAGAAGGAAAAGGAGATGGGGGGTGTTTTGAATACCAGCACTGATGTGCCACACACTCATTAAGAAAGGCTGGGAAGGTTAGTGACAGTAACACTAAATGAGTGTAAACGACATTCACACGTCTCCTAATGAGCACAAAACATCCCCTGAATGATTACGTGAACAATTTCTGTTTCACAGAGTGAACACGGGAAATACAGAGATAGGCCTTTACTTAATTGCTTCAGAAAGAAAGAGATTGTTTTTATGAAGCATGATTGATATAAGGACAAATCTGTGGAATTCTACCTTTAAAACTAATTTAAAAATACAATTTAAATATTACATGAAAATTTTAAATGAAAAATTAAACTGAAAATTGAAAATGAAAAATGTTGCCTGCTTGGCAACTAACTGGAATAAGTTTAAGCACTAAAATTAATAACTAGAATACATAACCACTCTACAATTGAAATAAAAAACCTAAATAGTCATATTTAAAAACAATAATAATAAAAATGACAAAGTCACTTAAAATATTAAGTTCAAATAAAAATGAAAATAGAAAAATAAAAGCCAATTAAAAATATGAATAAAATATATAATAGTATTTACATAATACTAAAATAACAAGAAAGTACTACGTTCTTACTGACAACTGGAAGCATAATCAAACTGTAAAGAAAAAAAACCTCATTATTAAACAAAAGCACATAAAAATACTCATAATTAAACTACAATTAAAATGAAAACAGAAAATGTAAAATACAGTTTTAAATCTGAATAAAAACTATCATATATAAATAATACTAAAATACCTCTGAAAAGTGCTGCACTCTTATTGGTCATTAAAAGCATAATTAAGAAATCTAAATGTGTGGCAATGGAACTGAGACTCAACCATAAAACAGACTATAACATAAAAACAAGAACGATAAGTCAATTAGTGAAGCGGACTCATTTATTTCTATAATTTCTAAATCCTCAGCTCATGAGGAAAAGCAGTAAAGCGTAAGTGAAAAGAGTGTTTACACACACTCATTAAGGCACGTCAGCAGAAATAGCCTGTTTATGTCTAAGGGTCAAAGAGAAAGTGGAAAACTAAACTGGTCTGGCACAAGAAACCATGACTTACATAGTCACTAGACCATGGGGAAAAATAAAATAGATAAAACTTGAGATACTACACTTCAAATTACATTGATCATTCCTGTTCATGCCACAGAAATAAGACCCAAATAAACAAGTAGATGTGTTTTTACTACAGATAAGGAAAAGTCTCTACACGGCTTCACAATAACAAGAGAAAACCCTGAATCCTGATGCCAAACTGTGTGTGCTCACACATATAAACCCTTTGGGAGGACACACTAGAGCAGTTACTGCTATCTGTGTGGGTTAATTTGGTGCTTTTGACACAACACAGATGGCCATCAGTTCAGCAGCCACAGAGCCAGTGGGTTGATTCGGGAGGACCTAATGCTCTGACCGGAATAACACTGGACACACTGGCTCTTCGCCGATGTTGGGAATGGAATACTAATTTTGGAATACTACGTTTTTAAAATAGTAGTATATATTGTTCCCCAATAAACCTTCTGTATGTGCAAGCAGATCCATCATACCTGGAGAAATGTATACATTGGTCGACTGGCACAGGACCCATCAGAAGTACATGATTTGTAGACCACCGTCTTTGTGAACAGACACTCAGTTCTGGACCCCAGTGATTTTAGGCAAGAAATCATTGCATGGATTAGTTGTTGACAGGAGAAGAACGCAGTAAACAAGCAGAGAAGACTAAACTAAGGCTGTTTATCAGACATTGGTGAAACATTTAAGCTGGGAAAACTTGTTCTGGATGGTTTCTAGACAGTCGTTGGACAAATTAAACAAGCAACACAAATGTCTCTTCTGAGCTCCTTTTATTGAATTAAGATGATTGCCTACAGCGCAAAAACGTTTCAGATTCACAAACAATTAAAACTAACAAAAAACATACAGCATTCAGCTAGTTTCATTTTGCTGACTTAAACACGTATACAAATGCAAAAAAGATTCATATTTAGTGAACAAATGACTCTTATGAGCCGGTTCTTTTTTAGTGAATCAAAAACATACAGCACAAACAGTAGCTTGATTCACAAAAAAAAAAAAAAAAAAAAAAAAGACTCTAGCAAGCTGGTTCTTTTAAGTGAAATAAACACATAACTCATAACTAGTGTTGTCTGATTCATGAAAAATAATTCCTTTTTTGGTCAATTTGTCAAAATTAACAACAGTTGACTTACAAGTCAGTTCTTTTTAGTGAACCAAAAACATACAGCGCAAACAATCCGACTGATGAAAGAAATGACTCTTATGAGCTGCTTCTTTTAAGGGAATGAAAAAATATTGAATCCTCTTTTATCCGATTCACAAACAAATGACTCATATGGGCTGGATATAATCAGGTACTGCTTTGTCTCAGTTTTGACATATTTTTTAATGAATGACCAACTCCATCACTCATCAGTGGTTACTGGAATAAGATCTGACTCTAAATGAACTGACTTTCCCCACATCTCTAAATTGTCTTCCTGTGAGCGGAACACTGCGCCCTGTTTATGCAAATAAATACGCATTCATATTACAACTCCACTGTTTCAAAACACAAAAAACAAGAATAATTACAAAGCAAAATAAGATAATAATGACATTTCACACAGAATTCTTCCTATTGTGCCTTCATACATATCACTGTGGTCATTTTCTTCAGAAATGCAGGAGTCTTATTGCTTTCCAGGATAAACAATTTTTTTTGAGGCCGACTATCTACCATATACTGTATCCATCTTCTCTGAATTTCAAATGATAAGCACAGTTGACATATGCAGATATCAGAAGCGAGGTGCAGTAAGGACGGATGGACATGTGTTTATTTGAGGCTGATTCATCAGTCCATCTAAGTGAAACAGCCGCATTCAGCACAGCATGCTCATTAGGAGATATTCTGCACCGAAACTAGACAGAACATCTGCATTTTTTATAATGCAACTACAAGTCTTGCAAAAAAAGCAAACTTTAATGTCAAACTCAGAATGGCTTGAGTTTTAGGCCACTTTCACTCCTTTTTGTTGTGATCCTGAGTCAGTTTGACATCAGAGTTTGATTCGAAAGCTTTATACTGAAGATAAAAAGGTCTGTTTCTAAAGGTCCAGTTCATGTGAACTCCAGTATGCACTTTCCAATTAGTATGAAAACAATCAATTTTAACCGGTGGAAGTGAACCCTTAATGATGCTGATATATAATTTGTAGCGTTATTCCTGACCACACACTTATTATAGTGTAATGCATTTCTCACAGCTGCTTGAATCTGAATAAACTGGTTTAGCGTCTTTTGCGATGCAACTGTGGTTTTGATGGTTAATCCAAAGGGAACAAATAGTCATACAAGGAATATAATTGTATTTGATCTTTTGTGACAAAAAGCTCAGTAGACTGTGAAAACATTTGCACAACTTCCTCACCAGTCCAAAAACATTATTCATTGAAAGAAGGCTGCAAGAATGAGTGGCTCTGCACTTCTGTCAGCTTATAACATAATTGAAATTAATGACTGCCCCCACATTAACACATCCACACCTACATATACACATCATCTTCAACTTGACTTCCAAAGGATACCAATGTTAGGACTGAGTGCATGGCTGAAGTTTATTTCCAGCATTGTGCAAGATTCATGTCATGTATGTAAGCGTGACACAATTTACTGTTCACCAAGATGTAGATGAGTTTGTTTCTTCATCAGAACCCATTTAGAGAAATGACGCATTACATGACTTGCTCTCCAACTGATGCTTTTCAGTGAATGGGTGCCGTCAGAATGAGAGTCCAAACAGCTGATAAAAACATCATTATAATCCACAACACTCCAGTCCATCAATTAACATCTTGTGATATGAAAAACTGGGTTTGTAATAAAATTATCCATCACTTACTTATTTTTAAACTTTAAACCTTTGTTTCTGGCTTAAATTTTGAGTATTCTATATTGCTTTCTCCAGTGAAAAAGTAATCTTTTATGAAAAATGCACAAGCAGTCCAAAACTGTTGTCATTGGATTTTTATATGAGAGGACAACAGGAGATCGACTCTATCATGAAGAAATAGTTATTATGATTATAGACTGGTATTTTAACCAGAATCAACAGTTTGAAGATAAAAAAGTTCAATCTTTAATGATGGATTTGATTATTACAAGCATGCAGCTTTTCACTTCACAAGACTTTAATTGATCTGGAGTTGTGTGCATTATTGTGATGCTGTTATCTGCTGTTTATGTTCTCATTCTGACGGCACCCATTCACTGTAGAGGATCCATTGGTGAGCAAGTGATGCAATGCTTCTCCAAACGCTTCATCTCTAATGAAGAAACAAACTCATCTACATCTTGGATGGCTTGAGAGTGAGTTTTTTTATTTATTTATTTGTTATTTATTTGCTAATTTCTGCCAATTTTTGGGTGAACTATGTTTTTTTTATATAACAGAAGGCATTGAATTCGAAGAGATAAAATAACCTTTAAAAATTACTCATTTTATTTTGGGTTCAGAAAGAGGGTGGAAAATGTGTGGAAACGCTTTCAAAAATTGCTGCCCCTTTGAAAAGCACGTCATAACATCATTAAAGTTTCTTACTTTTTCCCAGTCTATTATCTGTTCATATCATTACCCATTATAATATTTACTCTCTGTCCTAGTTAGCGATCGTGATAACGTCATCGCACGCTGTGAACTCCAATCCCAACAAGAAAAGTGCATCCACATCTGTAGAGAAACCCATAATCAAGAGATGAGCGCTTAATAGAGACTTCGCCTTAGAAAAGATGAGTTTTGATATGAATATTAAGCATAATTTCCTTCTCCAGCACATGTCAGAATTGTTGAGCCGAGATCTAATTCTATGTGATTTGATAGATGGCTGGTGTTAATTGGTGGGTTGCAGAAATGAAGCACATTGTCCCCTCCGCTCTCCTGTTCTGGCTCTAATTAAAGCACTTCCTGTTGGCGGAGGGCGAGCGGAGCGCTTCTAATTCACAGGTGTTTGCTTCTGTAGGTTGCCATGACAACCCAGCGGAATCCCATTACGTTCCATGAATGTTAAGATTGTATCATTTTCCCTTCTGAAAAAAAAGAAAGAAATGCAATCACATATTCTTTTGTTTATTTTTCAGTTGCATGTCTTATTATGTTGTGTGATTCTACTTTTATATAGAGTACTGCTGAAACAAAGTGTCACCTACAAACAAAATTTATTAAAAATAAAATATCTAAAAACCTAAACACTTTATTTTAGCTAGTTGCAATATATCATTTGCTTAGAGTATTAAAATACCTAAAACATAATTTAAAAAAGATATTTAAAAAATGGAAGAAAATGTGAAAAATAAAACTTAATTCAAGATATTGACAAACACTATAATAGCATATCAATGATTCTAACGAACTGAACACACAAAAGAGAACAAATTCACTACACAACACAATTTAACACCAGCTGCAAACATTCACAGAGCCTGAATGTGCATTATTAGCCCCATGCAGAGATGCCACTGTTCAACGTGAGCTATTTATGTCCAAGAAATTGCAACTTTCAAAGGTCAACAGGTAGAAAATAAAAGCTTAAAAAAAAACTTCATGCCATCTAATTCCATTCACCAAATAGCTGGGACTCAAATCAACACTATTGCCACTGTCCTATCTTCTCTAATAAATAATATTTACTGGCTTTATTGTTCACACTTGTTTCCTATACAAAAAGCTGATCTTCAAATTTTTCCATAACAAGAAATTGAGCTGTTTTTCATTTAATTAGCTTTTTTTTTATACTGCAATATACTTTTTTTTTTTATCTTTTGTAGTTTTATTATTATGTTTTTTTTTTTCATATTCAAATTTGATAAAAAAATGTTTTGGGAATTTTCTTTTGAAATGAACTTGAGGACAAATCCCACATAACCAGCACACTGGAAAAATCAATATCACATAATCATGCACTCCTGAACTGTAAGCACAGCCAGACACTTCTTCATTGCTATGATGACAGAGCAGTTCTGAAACTGAATATGCCTGCTTTAAATGCAGATGAGTGCTAGTTTTGTGGGAAAATGTGCATGATAGCCTATGGAATGATGTTTGAATAATGTTGTCAGTCTCCATCTTTTTAGATGGTTACTTCACCCAAATGTAATTTACTCACACTCACATCAGTCCAAACTTGACTTTCTTTCTTCTGGGATGTTTTGATGTATGCTGTTTATATATGATGATACACCAGGAGCTGTATAATGTAAAAAAGAAAAGAAAAAGAAAACAGCATGAAACGAACATTAAAGCAAAACCTCTGGCTAAAATATGAGTATTTTATCTCTTATATTACTTTGTACATTATTTAAAAAAAAGAGCCTCATTTGAATCAGGAGAAAAATATGCACAGATCCAGCAATGCTTACAAGCCAAAACAGTCCAAAGCAAATGTCTGTGGTTTTCACTGTGAGATGACAACAGAGGATGGACTTTCTCCATTAAAGCAACTCTTATTATTATGGATTCATATTTCTAACTAGAAGCCTTTAGGTTAAAAAACATCATAATGATAGATTTCTTTCTTACAAACATACAGGTTTTCACGTCACAGGATATTAATCAATACACTGGAGTCCTGTGATTTACTTGTGGATTATTGTGGTTTTAATCAGCTGTTTGCACATCCTGACGGCACCCATTCACTGCAGAGAATCCACTGGTGAGCATAACACTTCACCAGTAGTTAATTAGATTCTACTTTTTTTATCTTTATATAAATGGTGCAGATTTCTTTCAAATAATCAATCATTCACAATAAGCTCAGAAATGTGTATTAAGTTAATAAAGCCAATTGCCTTCCAAAGATAGAATTACAATATGTTAAACTAAATCATAGGTATAATTGTACACTTGTTTTATACCAAATATAAATTCAGATACAAATAATTCTATGCCACAAGCTGTAATATCAGCACTTCATGCTTGGATCACCGTGAATTATGTTGAAGATGATGTGTGTAATTTCCTCTTAATATGCAGCAAACATGTGTAAGTAGCTTTTCCTTAAGAGAGTAAAGACTGCAGCTCTATCAAAACATTGCTCCGTTTCAGAAACATTGGCTCATCCAACAGCGATGCTTACAGTAGTTGTACAGAAATCACACACTTCACCTTGAAGTGAGGAGCCTGCCAAGAAAAGCCTCGTCCCACACATTATCTGTGGATTCTGAAATATTGTTTACATAGGCGAGATGTAGAAATTCTCACTGAAATGACTGCCAATAGCCTACAGATCCTCTAAACACAGTGTCACTTGTTTAAAGCAACTGTAAGTTTTTTTTTTTTTTTATGTCAGTTTCAAAATCATTCAGATCATTCACTGACATCTAATAATGTGAATGACTTTCTGTAATTGATGAGCTGGGAACGAAATCCTGCGAAAGGAGCGCTTTACAGCAGCAACGAATGCGCACACACAGCTATTTACTATAAATGTGACAGCTATATAATCACGAAACTGAATTCCACTCACTTAACTGTAGGAGCTCCAAAGTCACAAAAATACATGAATGTTCATACGGTTGCTTTAAATGAAACTATTTAAAGGTCAAGTTGTATCATTAACTGGAAACCAAGGTTTTTGAGCTGAAGTGCCTACAAACAGATCCATTTAATCAATTCTACATACCCAAATCAGAAATAAAATAACAAAATATCTTCTCAGGTTGCTATGGCATCAACACAAAAGCAAAAAAGTAAGCGACTGCTTGTTGACGGGATCTCGTGACCAGACTGTTCATCTATACACATTCTGATTAATTGTCTGAATACACACAATCAGCGTGGCACAACATGCACACCTATGTATTTATATGCATGCACACTTCAGGATATAAAGTGGGTCATGAGCACCCAGCAAAAGCTGGACACAAAAGCTCTGGGGTCGAATCTAAATTGCCATCTAATAAAAACACAGCGCTGTGCTTTGACCGAAATATCAGTGAGCGGCCAGCAGCATTTGATCTTTTGTAAATAGCAGCTGAATCCTGTGCCTTTAGAGCAGATAGCGCACTGCTCATGTTGATTAGGCTGTGATTGGTGTGCGGCTGCGTTTTGGCTCCTTTATTCACCATTGCCTCGCAATCATCAAAACTCACCACGCGAGCTTTCATCTACACACTCAAAGGCGTCTGGGAGGAGAACTCTAACCAATCAAACAACTCCCACCTGCACCAGTTCCTTCTCCACGGTAGGTTGAGTAAAGAGCCCTGTGTTTTACATTAGTGCTCAAATTTGGACTAAATTATTGTCTGCTCTCGCTTGTATTGTTGTAAGCCAGCACTTCAGTTTCAGAAAAAATCCACGTCTTCATCTTGACCAGACTGGTAGAAGGTGGTCCAATGAACAATCTCATATGTATTCATTATTTATATTACTTATTATCCTCATGTTGGGGGTGTCATGAAAATAAAATAAAATAAAATAAAATAAAATCTGATGGACAGACATAAACTAAAAAAAAGTCAAAAAAAAAAATTTCTGGCAGCTAACTGAAATAAAGTAAATTAAAGTTAAAAGCAGGGGTATTTTAGCATCATTTTCTATTGTATTTACATTTTAAAATAGTTATATTTATATTTATATCTCTGTTTTTGCTTTCATTTTAAAGTTTTAGTTAATTTGTTGTGCATTTTTGTAATTGTAGTTTTTAATGTCTAGTTGTAATGAACTTTTATTTTAATGTTGCCTTTGCAGCTAATTAAAAATATTTTTTTTAAGTTTAGTTTAGTTAAAGTTGATTTTGTTTTTGCTTGGTTTTAGTACAAAATCTTGTACATTTTAATAAACCTGGTTTAAAGTACTAAAATTAATCAACCTAAAACTAATACAAAAAAGACAAAAGTACATAATACTATGTAAATACAAAGACTTAATAACTGAAATTATCAATACATTTATTTAGTTTTTCATGATTATTTCTATAATTACTGTTTAAATTATAATACAGGTGCATCTCAATAGATTAGAATGTCATGGAAAAGTTCATTTATTTCAGTAATTCAACTCAAATTGTGAAACTCGTGTATTAAATAAATTCAATGCAGACAGACTGAAGTAGTTTAAGTCTTTGGTTTTATTTAATACAGGAGTTTCACAATTTGAGTTGAATTACTGAAACAAATTAACTTTTCAACAACATTCTAATTTATTAAGATGCACCTGTATAACATGAGTCAAATTTAGCTTATCTAGTGCTGGGCAGTGATTAATTGTGATTAATTGCATTTAAATACGTTTTTGTGCACATAATATATGTGTGAGTACTGTATTTATTATGCATGTATATTTATGAAAAATATTAAAAAGTGATTAATTGTTGCAGAGCACTACTTTTATCTTTTCAAATAAAATGAACTATGAAAATCTGAAACCTGAAATTAAAACCTAAAACTGAAAAAAAGCTGCAATGTTTCATTAATACAATCTTGCCTTGTGCGTTTACAGGAAAATAATGTTGAGATTTGCAAAACTACCTTTCAGAATTAATGAATGGATTTATCCCATATTTTAGCTCAAAAACATATTTTGATGGTTTCTTTTCTGAAACAAATTCAAACATTACAGAATGGATATGCCTGGATATGTCATGTTATTTATATCATGTAAAGATGGTTTCCATAAATGCCCACATGCACACACAAACACCAGAGACACTCATGTGCACAAACCCACTCACATACACTCATGCAGATCTATTTACAGTAATGGCACAGTGAGAGCTGGGGAGAAAAGTGGAATTCAAGAGAATGAAAGTTACAGATGTCAAGACCGCTCGACACAGAAAGACCCTTCTGGAACTTGAGTAGCACATCATTTAATGCAGCTCCAGATCAGTAATTCTGGACTGGTGGGTCACAGGTCTGTGTTGATGCTCACAGACAGCAGGGGAAAACAATGCTGCATGCAAATAATATAATTCAATTACTCAAATAATTGTACATTGTTAAAATGTGATGTCAACGTTCAATCAAATATGCATATCATCTTCAAAGACTATGATCAAAACTGAAATGTAAAAGATAAATATAACCTAGATTAAATTAAATTTGGTTTACTTGCGGCAAGTATAAACACAAGCAGTTTTCTTAAACTTGGCAACTAACTGAAGTAAGTTTAAGTAAAATAAATCAATCAATCGGAAAAAAAATAGAATAGTATATAAAATATAAATAAAACTAATAAAAATTATTTAAAAAATACATTCAATTACTAAAACTAAATTAAAACAAAAACATATAATATAAAAAATAACAGCTAATTGAAAATATTAATTAGAAAATTGTTAATTAGATAAATTAGCGATCAACTAAACTAATTTATTTACATAAAATTACATTTATGTTCTGAAATAAAATCAACCATGAAAATCTGAAACCTGAAACTAAAATCATAAACTGAAGAAAAAATATATATATATATATATATATATATATATATATATATATATATATTTCATAGCTGAAGCTGAATCTTCATAAAAATTTTAAAATTTGCAAAACAGCAGCTCTAGATGGTGTCTAATCATGGCACAATAGACCAAACTTCATTATATTTATTTGTAAAAAACATTTTACACAATCATGCCAAGTTCATGAATGTTTGATCACTGGTCATAAATAAATAGAAATAAAATCAACAGAATTCTCAGTTCTAAAGAGTCCCAGTGAACTTCATTTTCAGTTTGCTTGTGTTTTTTTTTTTCTTAAAATGCATCTGGTTTGACTCCAGACTGCAGTTCCGCTCCCCTTGGAGTCATTTATGTTGGTTTAATGCCCTTTTGCATTGACTCTGAAAGCGACTGAGTCCATATTGGCTCAGCCAATCAAGAATAAACATGCAGTTGTTTTCAGTGAGCGGCGTCGGGGAATAGCGGTGAAAGATCACAGCGTCTGCTTAATGACCATAACAAGCCTTAGAGGAAACATTTCCTAAACTTCTGTGAGTTACGCTGAACTTTTATGGCTCATGTGATCAGATGAAAGATGGCCTCTCTCAGAACATTCACCCTTTGCATCGGGAGACAATGGTTCCTTTGTTGCCATAGCAACATTTTCTACTTGGTGGAGGAGTATTCTTACCAGTTAACCAAGTTACTACTGTGTTTCCAACACGGCCTAGGAACAGAGACACGGCAGGCAGAAAATACATTATGAATTATGAATGCATATGTGAAATAGAAAATGCATTTATAAAATCTGAATGAGGGACACAGTTTTTATAGATCAGAATAACAGAGACTTGAAGACGGGCCAGTAAAGATCAAAACTAAACCTAAACAACTAGCCCAAATCCCCCCAAAACACCTAGTTACCACCAGAAAACCTTGGCAAGCATAAAGCAACACCATCAACACTCTACAAAGTTTTCTATTGATAAGTAATGTTCATGATTAAAGGTTCTGTATGTATTTTTTTTTTTTTGTTGTTGTTGTTGACTGTACCGAAGCATAAAAATACCATAGTATGTTCACAGATATTTAGGAAACATGCCAAGTTCAGTGTTTCTCCAGACAGTTATTCTACTTTCAATGTATTCTGTGTCGGAATGTATGTTTTTGTTTTGGTATGTGTGACTCCGCCCACTGATTTGTAACAGGCCGGTTGCCAGTTAGTGGAAAACACAGCGTATTGCTGCCACTGAAGTAAAAAACAAAAAAACAAAACATATTTTCATTATTAATATAAATAAATATGAATAGTTCAATCAGTTATTCAAAAACAACAACCTTGGTTTTGATTCATTACCTAGTCTGTCAGATATAACAAAACCTATTTTAACAGAGCTTTTGTATTATTGTGCTTGTCTACCAGCTGAGGCAATTATAACAACAATTTCAACTTCACTCAGGTACAAAAGGGACACTTTTTAGGTACTAATATGTACACTTTAGGTACTTATATGTATCTTTAGGTACAAAAGGTGTGCTTGTTAAAAATGTACTGCCCCAGTGACAGGTTTTGTTCCTTTTATTCTGAGAATGTTGAAATGCTTTGTAAAAAGCCATGTAATTAAGTAAAAGTCTATGTTGGCAATATATGAACCGAATAGAGAATAATTATTTCCGAAAAGTCTAGTTCAGACTAAACCGGACTAAATTCTGCATCTGTCTTGGGTGTCGCTCCAGAAGCTTCCCTCAAAACATGTTTCGAAGCAGATGAATGGAACATACTGCTCACACAGATCCGACCAACTGGGTTCCAAACCGGACTGCAAATGTTCTGCGCAGTTGCCATAGAAACCCTCGGCCAAGCCCACAATCCATAACACAATATGGCCGACTTTTCTCAGTTGGCTGTTGTTCTGCAGAAAAGCCATTTGAAAGACTGACAAACGATTTCTTCCATAATGAGACACAATCAATCACAGACAGGCATGAAAGCTATAATTAGCATAAATATAACTTATGTCTATGAGCATTCATAATGCAAAATGATGCTGTTACATCTCGAGAGCGCCTCTAATTTCAGTGCATTGTTGAGATAAATGTAACACATTTTATGTGCATGTAATATTTATTGTAATATGAATTGATTCTTGACTTGTTGAGCATTAGTTAGAGGTTTGTACCTCTCTGACCTGATTTGCTCGGCATGAAGCATGTACAATTGAATGGAAAAAAAACTGATTATATATAATGCACATATCATTTTTGTGTGTGTGAAATTTCCTTTGAACTATTTTCAGTGTTTTCTTTTGTCCCACTTGTGCACTTCTCTGCAGCACATTTAAAGACATCAAACTCACTTACTATAAGAAAGTAGAAAGACTAGTAGAAAGAACTCTGAAATCTAATCCAAAAACTCATTATGAGGTTATAAGCCAAGAAAAAGACTTTATCACTTCTCTAAAAACTGTCCTGAGATTCCTAACTGTCTTGTATCTTCTACCAATAAATAAGGATCTGTCAGAGCTATGCTACTAACAGCTCATCATTCTTTCATTTTCTTTGCATCTTGTCCTCCTAATTGATTTAACAGAGCAACTTAAGCACCGTTTTAACTTTGATAAAATAGGCTGCCAGTGAAACAAAAGCAACCTATCAGTTTACAAGCACTGGCTTTTGTTAGCACAGCTCTCTCTCTCTCTATGTGTGTGTGTGTGTGTGTGTGTGTGTGCAAAGAAGGTAAATAATAATAATAATAATAATAATATCTTATTGAAAGAATTCCAAGATGTAAATGAGTTTGTTTCTCCATCAGAATAGATCTGGAGAAATGTTAGCCAGAAGTTGAAAAGCTTCAAAAAGATGTTAACTAATGGACAGGAGTGGTGTGGATTACTTGTGGGCAGTGTTGGGGAAAGTTACTTTTAAAAGTAATGCATTACAATATTGCGTTATTACCTAATTACAGTACGTTACTTAGTCACTTTTTCTGGACAGTAATTCTTTACGTTACTCTTGCAATACTTTCATGTTAATTTTTAAATATGAGCAAGGCTTGATTGTTTTTAATATTATAATTCTGTGTACAGAAGAACACAGGAGAAGAAGGTTCAGGAGAAGAACACTCTTCAGCAATAAAAAAAAACGATGAAGCACAATTGTTAGTTTATCAAGTTTAAAATGAAGACATTTTTGCTTATTAGTATGCTTGAACTGAATCATCAAAGGTCAGCAGCAAAGACATAAGTTAATGAAATGGCATTAGATACATTTGTGTTATTTAACATATTTAATTATTGCAGGTTTGCATCATATTCTGAGTTTTAATTCATTTTGATGAATACTAAATCTGTTTTATTTTGTTGTTTTTGTTGTTTTGCGAGTGGGATGAATTAATGCACATTCACATTTAGTCTAGAACTACACAACGCCTCTGTACTTCCTATTTCTCCCAATATGGGGACAGGAGACTCACCAGTCAATAAATGGGAACATTTTTGAAAATGTAACTCAGATATTTTCTTTTAAACTAAAAAGTAATGCTTTACTTTACTAGTTACTTGAAAAAAGTAATCTGATTACATAACTCCCGTTATTTGTAATGCATTACCCCCAACACTGCTTGTGGGTGATGTTTTTATCAGCTGTTTGCATTCTAACGACACAAAAATAACTTGAACTTGCTAACCAGAGATACCGAGAAACCAATGACGAATCTGAAGGAGCAGCAAGCATCTCAGGTGTTTCTCTAGCCACAGGTTTATAGGACGGCAGCAAAGAAAAGAAGCCATCTGACATCTCAGATATGGTTAGCCAGAAGGTCTGTTGGAGACTAAAGTAGCTGCAAGAAGGTTTTACGGTGTGATGAAACCAAACCATCAGAAAACACACTGTGCATCTGTGCAAACCTACTTTTGTGATTCTGGACTGGATTCAAAACTGAAGGTTAAAGAACAGAGATCAACCGTTGTACACCATATACACAACTTTTATTGAGCAAAGTAAGAAAATAGACAAAGCAATAGCATGATCCCAGTAAAGATATGGATAGAAAATCAGTCTGGAAAAGAAGAAGAGATACAGAGAGAGAATAAACCACTGGAAATAAGCTAAAACGGCATGACAATAGTGCATCTAATCCAAACCACATCTGTCTTCAGAATAACAGCAAGCGAAACACCACACTATTTAGGAATGTTGTTTTCCGGGTTTGAGTCGGCACATCACAGGTGAGGGGTGTTTATCTACACATGCATAGGAACGCTGCGGCTGGTGACGGGCTCAGGGAAGGAACGGGAATCAAGTACAGTGGATAGGCACTTCATTTTCCATGACTTATCCGAAACACAAGTGCGAGACACTTTAATCTCACGTACAGGAAGATGGTTGCGGAAATGAATGTGATTTAACACCCCCCATATTGAATCCCTTCTGGAATCTGTTTCTCATCTTCTAAATTGAATTCTCTGCCAATCAAAAAGAGCTCGATCTCCGACAGGAATAAGGCTTTCTAATTTGGCTTTTTTTGAAAGAGCACTGAAAATAGAAATGGAAATAATGTAATAAATGAATCATTGTACCCTCGAAGTATAGAGTACAGTGGAAAAAAATCCCATGAAGCACCCATGGACTGATTCATGTAATTGCAGACCGTTTGCTCAAAGTGCCTTTTCCCCCTTTTTATATAATACATGTTTTCAGCTTGGCAAAAGTGACGTGGAAGTGCTTTCAATGAATGATGAAAGATGGTAACTCAACTGAGCAGAAAATGCCCGGGGACAAATCAATGAATGAAAGAAAAATGGAAAACGGAAATTACAACATAACTGTATTTAAAGGGAAAGACTGTATAGCACTAAGACTGATCATTCAAATGTACAGTATGCCACGTGCTATATCATAAAACTAAATCTAAAAGAGCAATTGAAGTCAAGATTAATTAAAAACTGACTGTTTTCTTAATGCACTTAATGAGCATTAAGGTTTAACATTTTTGGAGTCAAAATCCAGCCATATTAAAAGGGAATTTTGCATTTGGAAGAAAGGTTTAGCCATTTTGCAACAGGTTAAAAATGGTCATGCAAGATGTTTGGTTTGAAAGTTAGATGTAATTCATGCATTGCTACACTACTGACAATGGGCCTACTGACAATTTTGCATGCAAAATCTTGCTGAAATTTTGCTACTGTGACTGCAACTTTATTGTGCATGATTCATCTGCATGTTACTCAAAAAAATAAAAATAAAAAAAAAATCTTAATAATCTTTGATCAAAAGCTGATTTTCAAAGGTGGCAGCCAACAATAACTCCCTAGAAACTTTTGCACAAGGAAATCACTCACATTTCATTGGAAAAACAAAACATGAAAAACTATTTGCAATTCCATTTGGTGTCGCATGTGGCACATAAATTACACACTTCACTCTTAAGGATATGCAAATGATTCATCAAAAAACACACAGATGTGTTACCTTGAGCTGAAGCCAAAACTGCCAAACAATCTGTCTCACTTCTAATAGCACTGCAATTTGTGAATCCACTTAAGAACCGAAGAGTGTGGCAACCTGATTGAAGAGCTCTCAGGAATATTACCGGACACTCTTTAGGTCAAACAAAGAGCTTGCCATGTATGACGCATTACAGTGTCTTATACAACTCCAAATTGATCTGACTTGGCTTTAATCAACAGCATTCAAGTGAAACCTTAGGGCGAGGTGAAAATTCATTTTCAGTTTTTTAACTGTAAGATATAAACCTTTCAAGACATTTCATTTCAGCCTATTAGCATTTAACACCTTTTTCTCAATTTACCAGTGGAGAAAATGAATGAGAAAAGTACATGTCCAAAACTGGGGAATGAATGCACTGTCACTGTTGTGCTCTGTGGTAAAAATGAGTTTCACGTACAATATACAAAATAGTGTTGTGCTGTGGATCCAATATAGGGGATTACGTGAAGAAATGATGTGAGCTTATATCTTACATGTTCACCATCTGACGTAATAACAATAGAAAAGAAAACATGTGGGCTTGAACATTTTGTCATGCAACGGCTCCCATTGGAAAACATCTACAAACACATCTACTATAAACATGCCAAAACTCTGTGCACATATTTAATAAAAGAATAATCATCTGAACACTTTCTGAACATAGACGCTGTATGAAAAAACTCCATATTTCCTTGGGGGATATTCGTCCATCTTATTGAACAATTTTATACTTTACTAAACGATACCCACAATGCACCATAAACTGTTGCAAGTCAACAACATATTAAACTGCACACATACGAAAATGCAATATGTTCCCTAACCTGAGATTTAAGCTAAAATGGCACTAGTGGGCACCGTTAATGTCCTTCAGAAACGTAAACATGTACATTGTTGTTCTGAAGAATTTCTTTGCAAGCATTGTGTATGTTAGCATAGCCTCGGTATAACAGTTCAACCTTTGAAACTTTTGGTTACTAGTATATCCCTTGCAAAAACAGTACCATGGTAAAGCAATATTTTGAAATACACAGTATCATGGTACTTCAAAGCATACTATGATATATTCATGTTACATGTACAAAAATGTGGGCCATGCGAAGCAATCAGAGTTAAGACTGCCATGTAAATATGGTACTTTATGGTATCAGCATTGCAGTTGTCCAAAACCAATATATTTCCACAGTATATGCCCCCCCCCCAAAAAAAAAAACAAAAAAAACAATGATATTACCATGGTAAAGAAATAGTATTAGATCGGGTGTCATAATACTACAATACTTTGACGTATACTATGTTACTGCATAATTACCATTTTAATATAAATCGCCATAGTACATGTCAAAACTATGTAACATGCCCAAGAACCTATGCCAATCCAAGAAACTGCAAAAAATGCCATAGCATTGTCACAAGCATGTCCAAATAAACATGGTAATACCATGGTCATTTTTGGCACATTTTTTTCCTGTAGTATTTTGAACTGTTTTCCCAAACTGCGTAATATTTAGTCAACATTATAGGTAATAGGCAATGATTTCCGATGCAGCTACACAGAAGCAGATTTAAAGAGCCTTCTATTTACAGAAATGATGATGTCATATGCTCTGTCCAATCACGCCCTTTCTAAAGTTCTGTGTCACTCAAAGTGAGCAGCTTGTCACTCAATAAGGCTGAAGGGTGGTTTTGAACTGCACAGATTCAGCTTTCAAAAAGAAAAAAATGAAAACATCAAAAGTCCAGTTTTACAGTGTGATTGAGAGAAATGTCACAGTCTCAAGAGCGGAATGAAAGAGGCATAAGGCAAAACACTGTTATTATAGCAATATTGGAGACAAATATATATTTGTCACTCTCTTCATTTTAAGGCTCAAACGGCTGATGAATCATGCATTTGCATCTGGCCTTAAGTGACTTCAAAGCATCAGTCTACAATGATGTGCTTTTGTTGTCAAGATACACCATGTGGATGGGGAGCTGTTTTATCTATCTGTGTCTACAAAAATGAGACCCAACAGGGTCTGGAATCAAGAAGACACTGGTCTCAACAAACCCTGGGAACTCATGTATACAATCGAAGCATGCCTGTACACTCAAGGGCCAAATCTACAGAATATCTGACACATACAGTACTGCACATCCATACACTCTCACTGCTGGTAAACATGTTGGGAAGCTGCACACAGTTAGTTGGAGAGTTCTGCAACCAAAGGGACCGAATCACTTTGAGGACTCAAAGCTGGGATATTTCCTTGTCTGGTTCTGTTAGGTGAAGACCGCATTGGTGTGTCTGGAGGACAAAATCTGACCTCTAGATCCCAGAAAGCAACTCCTTGAGGGGTACCTCTCTCTCTCCCAATAAGGTATCTCTCTTCAGACTGGTGCCTTTGTTGACTACCTTCATCTTGATGGCGAGGTTTTTCACCTGCACAACCGGAAGGGCGTCAAAGTAGAAGTCCTCGTTGAAGACAGGGTTGCGGCTGTTCTTGATAATGGTGCTCCGCTGTTTCTGGAGCTTTCCCGGGTTCAGGTACAAAGCCACGCAACAGTTGATGCTCTTTGCATCGTACTGCTTATCGTAGAGGGCCTCGGCCGCCAGCACGCGGACGTGAAGCCTGGCAGCGTCAATGTCGTAGTCTGTGCAGATGCGTAACGTTCCTCCCTTGTGGAGGTTGACGGTGTGCTGTGTGAAGCGATCCATGTTGCCCCCGTGTTTGCGTCCTCGGAATGCCGGAGAAGGAGGGCAACGGAAGCGCCTCTGAATATTCGGGCTTGTCTCCACAGAGCTGCACTCATCTGTGGAGAGAGAGCTGTGCCGGCCGAAGGAGCGCTTGGCTCGGGACACTTTGGCTTGGGTTTCGTGGGTGAACATCTTGATGAGGGATGCGGAGCGGGACAACAGAGGGGAGTTGAACGGGGAGGACTCAGCCGAGGAGCAAGTGTCGCTCTCCCCTCCACTGAAGTACCGGTAGGGGTTGGAATGGGAGGCGTTACAGTCGCTGGGGTTTAAGTGGTTGCCCTGTGACTTGCGTTGGGTGTTTGGCGAGGTGAGCGGGCTTGTGGGGTCACTATGGAAGAGGGACTCTTTACGTCTCGTGTGAGGACTTTCCATGAGCGTAGCGAAACCATAAGAGGTTTGTGCTTTGGGTACATAGGGCAAGGACATGGCCGTCTGCGACTGGGGATCAGCGTTCGTGTTGAGATCCCCCACTTCCCCAACCACCAAGTCATCTGCGCTCTCAATCTGGATGATGTGGCGGTTTGCAGCTTTGAGCAAGTTCTTGGTGTCTCCAGCCAGCTTGTTAATGAGACGCGGGCTGCGCGGACTGCCCTGTGGCGTCTTGCAGCATATGGTCTGCTCTGACGAGGAAGAATGGAGCCCATTTTTTGGCTTCATTTCTGGCGTCTCCTCTTCTGGAGGGCAGCACACCAATTTAGGCGGAATAAAGAAGTCTGGAATCTTGTCAGGGGTGAGGACGTTGCTGTAGGTGGGGGCTTTGCTCTGTTTGTCAGCCGAGTCTCCCTGCCGGAGAATGTTTCCCTCTACTGAACCGCGGATCTTTTCCAGCAGCCACATCTCTCCGTGGGGTCTGGAAAAGATGTGCAATTGCACCCTATGGGCACAGAGAGTGAGACGAAATATCATCAACCCACACCGACACCTGCGATTCATGAATGCAAATACAAACTGAATTCTGTCCAGCTCCTCGCTGCTTTGCGTACACTGTCACCCAGTGGATTCTTGGAAGATTCTGATACTATGTTAACACATTGCTAACACTAAAAAGCAATTGTTAAAGACAACTGACACCTGTCTCCTTTTCTGTTATCAATTGCACACTGTCACCTTGTGGAGATGCAGCTCAGCATCATGCTTTCATTACACATTCAATCCACAAAGCTTATTTACATAAGAAATATATGCAGAATGTACACAGATGGTTTCAAAAAGCTAATAAACACTATGTGTGCATTTTATTAACTGTAAGTGCAGGCACTCAGCATAAAAATAAATAAATAAAAACATGAAAATGACTTTATCTTAATTAGCTATTTCTTCCTTTTCTCATCTTAAAATAGATTTTTTTCTTCTGCAATTCAGTTTAATTCAGGCATATTACATTTTATTTTTGACTTCAATAAAACCTAGTAGGTTTAGACATCATTGCATTAAGTACTACCTAATATTTCTATATAGATTTTTGTTGTATTTCCAGTATCACAATATCCTGCCACACATTTGAATATACAGTTTTTACTTTCAATTCCCAGGATTCTCAAGCAGAGGTCTGTGGACACCTGGGGTCCATGAAGGTACTGCATTGGGTTTACAATGAGGTTATATTAAAGAGACTGAAAGATTTAATGACGTTTCTGCATTGTAAAAAAACTGAATCTGTGCACATTAGTGAGTAATTTCCTCCTGATCTGACCCGTAACAATTATTTTTTACTGGCATAACCAAATGAAGTCAGTTGAATTAGTCATATTAAATATTTAACTGATAAAACAATAATTAAATTTAATTAATAAAAATGTAATAATAATTTTAATTTAAAAAAAATATTTTTTTTTTCCTGGTGCGAGTCTCTGGCTCTGTAAACGTTGAAAACACTTTCTTTATTACGTAATTTCTCCATACACTTGATGCATGGATCTTTTTCCTCATTGAAAGAGTCCTCTGCGCAACAGCTGCACTTCAGGTCAGTGTTAACGTGTGGAGACCGCAGTGATGTGAAATACGGACTGCGCAGCATTTACTCTGCGACTGCAAAAGCGCAAAAGTAAGACGGAGCTGCAAAGACTTTACCTGATCAAAAGTAAATCATATTCATAATACCAGTCGCTGTCTATTTAAACAAACATATGCGTCGTTTAAATTGGCACATGAGAGACTTTTAATGTGATTATACAGATAATATAATTTTTTTGTATATATGACTACATTAAAACTTAGAATAATAATAATAATAAAATGAATATGGGACCTCCCACAAGCAGTGACGGAATAAAGGCAAGTATTTTGTAAGTGTTAATTAGTTACGTTCTCATTTTTCATAAAATATATTTGGCGGACCTGGTATATTTTTTGAAGAGAAAGAAATGTTCAACAGATGGCATTTTCTGTTCTCCAAGAACTCAACGAACACAACAAATAGGCTTCGCAAAAACCTTATTTGACAATAATTTCCAACAGCAATAACGCGGTAAAACTGACCCGATTGCTATTTTTCATATTGCACAACACATTATAATGAGCAATAGTTTGATACTCAGATATTTTGCTCCGATAGTTAGTTTTTATAAACATATGTATTAAATATACTAATATATAATGCATTTGAACTTTTTCAAAGCTGTTCCTGTATTAAAACCCTGTTGGATTTCAGTTGAACTTACGTGAAGTGGTCTGTGGTTGGGGATCTGAAGTAAGCGTCCTCGCTTCAATCCATGGGTTATTGCTCCTCTCACCTCTCACTCCAGGACAGAGCTGTGTGTTGGCACGGCGCGTGGATTCGAGGCTTTAATAGCGCACCGTGCGCGCGCGCGGTAACGCGCACCACTCTGGAATTACTCGCAGTCCGTCAGTGAGTTCGGATGAATACTAGTTTATAGCCTTCTGTATACTGCCTACTACTTAAGGAGTGCAACAGGAACAGAACAGACTGCTTACCAAATACTACATGTATATCATTGCAATATATAAAAAAAATATATGCAAAAAGTAAAGATGAAAATAGTCAGTAAATTAGCAAATTATTGACAAGGTTAGCTCTTAAAAGAAAAACATCTGGAAATGTAGGCTACTTACCTGCAGGCCATCCAACTAAATCCAAACAAATTTAGAATTACATCACTTGCTCACCAAGTGGATCCTCTGCAGTGAATGATAAAAACATCACAATAATCCACACCACTCAAGTACATCAGTTAATGTCTTGTGAAGCCAAAAGCTGAATGTTTGTAAGAAACAAACCCAAGACGTTTATTTTTTTTTTTCATTTTTTACTTCAAACCATTCCTTTCAGATAAAATATTTCAGCTAAAACTCTTTCTTTGCGTAGTATTGCATTCTCCAGCTGTGAAAAAATCACCTTGTGTGAATTATAGGAGAGATATGCACAGATCAAGCACGGTTTACAAGCCAAAACAGTCCAATACATTTATAAATAAGGGTCATAGGCATTACATACTTCACATACTGTAATATGCATACAGCAGAAAAAAGCATGACTGAATCAATCAGAAATGGGCAGTGAAAAACCACATCTCTCTGTCAGGGAAATCATGATGCATAGATAACTGTGAGCGTTCTGCAACAGACACTGTTCAAAGCGCTTCATCAATTAAACCGTTTTTTGTCTTTTATTCACAATTGGTGGAATCTTATAGCTGGCCAGTGAGAGAGAAGCGTTTTGAATGAAATAATGCTCTGAGATGATGCATAATTGTGTTTGATTTGCTGTTCTCTGATCTGCTGTTTCCCTGGAAACTTGGTGAGAGGACTATGGAAACGCACACCCATATTGTTCACGCAAAAGCAGACAACTTTTCCAAAAGTCAGCTGATTGGAGAAAGCACATGTTAAAGTCACAGCAGACACACAATCTTTTCAGGTCTGTGCATGTAAACGTATGGCTAGCTCATGTCAAGAAAAAACAAGGAAAGATTATGACATCTTTTAAATCCTGAATTATTTATATGAATACATATTGGCTCAGTTAAAGAAATAGATCACACAAGAAAGAAAATGCCTTCAGGCTATGCGAGATGTAGATGAGTTTTAAAATTTGGAGAAATTCAGCACTGCATCAATTGCTCACCAATGGATGCTTCGCACTGAATGGGTGCCGTCAGAATGAGAGTCCAAACAGCTGATAAAAACATCACAATAATCCTCAAGTAAACTACACCACTCCAGCTGCATGTCTGTAATAAATAAATTAATCAAGACAATTTTAAAGTTCAAACTGTTGCTTCCAGTTAAAATGCAAGTCTTCTATCCATAATATTGCTTTCTCCAGTCACATGGTCTGAATCAGGAGAGAAATACACACAAATCAAGCACTGCTTACAAGCTAAAACAGTCCAAAACAGTTCTAAACAAAGTTATGGATGGATATCGATGTGAGAGGACAACAGGAGATAGACTTTACACAGAAAGAAGTATGGATTATGGACTCGTATTTTGGCCAGAAATGACTATTTTAAGTTAAAACACAGTAATGATGGATTTGTTTCTTACAAACACAAAGCTATTTGCTTCACAAAATGTTAACAGAGTGGTGTGGGGATTACTGTGATGTTTTTATCAGCTGTTTGGACACTCATTCTGACGGCACCCATTCACTGCACACTGCTGCAAGTGTTGGAATGCTACATTTATATAAATCTGTTGAAAAAACAAACACACCTATGTCTTGGATGGCTTGAGGGTGAGTACATTTTCATTTCTGGGTGAACTATTCCATAAACTGTTCATCAAAATCACTACAAAACAACCAAAACAGCAGAAAATGAAATTTAGAACCATGTGAGTAATTATTACATGCATCTATTTAAATGATCTTGAATAGAGAAAAGTGTCTTTCTCCTTTTTAAAGCAAAATACAAATTGTGTTCAGGTATGGCGGTATCCCCAGGTATGGCGTTTTTATTATCCTCTCTCCATCTCTCTCTCTGGCGTCTCTCATCTGCTGTCTGGGCTTAACATTAAAATGCAATTAACTAATTGCCTGGAGAGGTGAGGAGCATTATGGCTATGAAAGTACAGCGTTGATCACATTCACTCTGATTTCCCAGGATGCATCATGGGCAGAGCTACTGTCACACAATTTACGCTTTCATTTCTATTTCATCATCTAAAAAGTCTTCATCATGCACAGATGAGCTTGCAAAAGCGGGTTGGTGGCTTTGCCCACAGTATCTCTCTATGAAACAATGAGGGGGTTTAGATATTAATTATAGACTGTACTTTTATCTGCAGAAAGTATTATACACAACTGAGATAATCATCCACTTTAACTGTGGCATAACAAAAGCTGGTGTCCAACTGCGGCCCATTCTGCGCTGATGATAGTGTTTACAGATCTAAAGTCTATCATCACAGAGAGGGTAATGGCTTCAGACCAATTCAGAAATATCCAAATATGGACACATTGTTATGTTTTCACACTTTCTTTGTGCAGCAAAAGTTGATTGTTTTTAATTATTTATTTTTTTTTGCTGCCACTTTGCAGTGATATCACTGAAAACATTTAAATAAATAGTTCAGAATACACAAACTAACTAAAAAAATAAAAAAATAAAAAAATGCACATCTTTTATGAAGGTTGTGTCATACGGAACATCATAAATTAAACAGTTTGTTGTTAACTGACTACATTATCTATGCGTTATTTAAAAAATGTGTTTGTAAAAGGGTAAGATTAAGATTAATAAATGCTGTAGAAGTACTGTTCATTGTTAGTTCATCCAAACGAATGTTAACAAATTAAATCTTATGTGTAAAGTAAATCAACGCTTTTTTGAGGAGTCTAATTTTTATTACAATCTAAAGCCAGTTTTCTCTGTCATCTCTAGGTTGGACTGAATCTGTTCTAATATTTATATATTATAAGTCTGAATCCATTATAAAAAAAATTGTTTTGTGGACAATTAAACATATGCATTTAATATTTGCTAATGTAATTTTAATTATTATGAACTATTGTTTTATTCAAATTTCTAGAAACACAAAAATAGCTGTGCTTAATCAATTTAATATGTACTGACACCAGTTTCTATAAATAAAAAAGCTCAAAAACAAGCTGCTTTATCAAACTTTTAACATAAGAGGAAACATTAATGTATATACCTTCAAATTCAGTGTTGTTTAAGACAAAAACACTGACCACTGATTTACAGGAGGCAACACTTGCTTTCCTCATTTGGGAACTTTTATTTTAACAAGAGCAGGGGCCACCGAACATGTTTGAGCAAATGTCACGGTATGATATTTTAACAAGCAGCCTAAACAACAGGTCTAATGATCTCTGTCGGGGCATTCTCACACTTACTGAACCCAGTTGAACTCTGGGAGCAGGAGACGAAAAACCTTTGCTTCCACATACATCTACAGAACATGCTTGCAATGACAGAGATGAAATGATAACTGCCATATGGCACACAATGCTATATTAACATCCATTCATGCCGGTGTGCAAAGACTCAAAATTACACTCATTAAGTGAGATTCTTCTAAAAGCATGGCTCCGACTAAAATAGAGCCATTTTCCAGGTGCTTTGTGAGGTAGAAAAATAGTCAAAGCATGCATGACAACAACATCTGAACCTCTGATAAAGAATAAAAAGATCATCTCAGGAAACAGCAGACACGGAGCAGTAAAAAACCTGCTTCCCGGTCCGACGTCGCCGCTGTTGTTGCCTCTTCCCAGCTCGTTCCCATGGTGATGCAGGCTACAAGATTTACTGACATTTGGCCACAAGTTATTTTGTTCTGCTCTCCTCTCTTGAATCGCCCACTTGTCTCATCAGCGAGAAAGTCCAGGCAAGCAGTGGGCGTCCGCACGTGGATCTGTTAGACACAAGAAGTGTGGAGACGAGCATAATAAACCCCAACGTCAACCTGTCACAAACACCCACCGGCAAAGAACACCTGCATCACCTCTGGCCATCACAAAGGTCACTCAGGTATTACAGCTGTTTTACCTGAGATGAAAGAGGGTCTGCGGGGTCAGCCAGAGAGTTAGCTGAGCTTAAGAAGTAATCTGCACAGAACAAAAGCCTTTATTTTCATGGCAGAAGCAATAGGAAGCAAGAAGAGTAAGACACATTGTTCCATTTCCTTTCTTTTCAAGGGCTTTCCAAAGGTTCCTAATCAAAACAATACTTGAACATCGGATCGAGTTGTGCTTGACATAGCTCTGACCCAGCAGATGTAGCAAACACAATATCATGGCCCAGAAAATCAGAATGAAAATAAATAATCTAAAAGAACCTTTCTACTATAAAAGAGGAATGTTAAAGAATTAATGGTTGTTAGAGCTTCTTCATGCAACCATATGCGTGTATAAGGAAATACATGTATAGACTTTGACTTGGGTCAGTAAGCAGCCATTAAAAACACACTAGCAACCATATAGCAAGGAGCTAAAGAACAGGTTTTACATTGTCAGTGCACAAGTAATATGTATAAATTCATGTGCCTGAGACCCAGTGATGTGTTTGGAACTTGTAAAGAGAAGAGGACCAAGCACCGAACCCTGAGGTTCCCCATTGGTGCAATTTAGATACCACACTTTGCAGTGAACAAGTCTTAAAAGAACCATTTTTGGCATAACATTAACAGTCTAAATAACCCTTTCAACTATAAAAACAAAATGGAAAGATTCCATGGTTGTTAAAGCTTCTTCATGGAACCATAGATGTCAATAAAGAAGCTTTATTTATAAGAGTGTATAACAGAAAATAGTTGGTTGTCTTCTACTGTGATGTGACAAACAAGATGGAAAAAGAAGAGTCTTAATTAGGGGCATTTACTAAGCCTAAAATCTTTCCTGTAGCTTGTTTGTTCCATGCCACACAATTTGTGTTAAAAACATGAAACCTCAAATTGTACAGCTTGTTGCGGTGTGCAATTACTTTTCTGAGGTTTGGACTTACCATTTCCAACTGGCGGATGGTAAAACAGGAAAAATCCCATAAGCTTTAAAGAAGGGAGCTGAGCCATATCAGAATTTCATATATATTTTAACTTGGGTCAGTAAGCAACCAACTGGCGACCACTCAAAACACTCTAGCAACCTAAGGTGCAAAAAAAATAAGTATAATTTTTTGTTGTCAGTGCAGCGGTAAAAAATAATGTACAAGGAGCCAATGATGTTTGTGGAAATTGTAAAGAGATGAGTACCAAGCACTGAACCCTGAGGTACCCCCTAATGATGTGATTTAAATACCATTCACCTCAAAGAATCCCTGAATGACCAGTAGAAAGCTGCAGAAAAGTTCATGATTTTCATGTTTATGTTGTCAAAAGTTCATATATTCATGCATGCTGTACACTTGTTTGATCTTCTTCCTTCAAAATAATAAATAAAGATAACAAATACATTAATATATACACAAATATATTTATGCATACACTACTGTTTACAGGATTGTGGTCAGGAAGATTTAATTGTAAAAAATTAATACTTTTATTCCGAAGTAAAATTGATCAAAAGTGACATTTATAATGTTGCAAATTTTTTTATTTATCAAAGAATCCTGAAAATGAAGTAAATGGCAGTTTCCAAAAAAATATTAAGAAATATTTATTAAGCTGCAAATCAGCATATTAAAATTATTGCTAAAGGATAATGTGACTGCAGTCTAAAGGCTGGAGTAATGCTAAAAATTCAGCTTTGCATCAGGAATAAATTACATTATATATTATATTACAATACAAAAGTTATTTTAAGTTTTTATTTTTCACAATATTACCAGTTTTAATGTACTACTGTATTGATTAAATAAATGCAGCCTTAATGAGCTTCTTTCAAAACCCAAAATTTTTAATAGTAGTATAAATACGTACATACATTGTCTATTTCTGCAAAACTAACTTCAAAAGTTCAGTCAAGTGTGTCCAAACTTTTGACTTTTGTGTTGCAAATGCTGGTTCATGTTGTTTTTAAAAAGCGTCCACAGCACTATTAAAATGTTCAAATGGTACCAGTTCCAAACACCACACAGAGAAAATCAAAACAAAACTAAAAACCCACTTAACTGAATCAGATATTTTGCTCTGGAAAGTCTACTGCTGAGATACAGCAACAGTGCCGAAAAGTTTAGACCCGTAGTTCACTTAAAGAAGAAAAAATTGGACAGCTGTAGCTGCCTATGTGCTAAATTGCTCCTTTGGGATTTATAAAACCTATTGTTACTGTAACCTTTAGATAGGACCACCGCAGTAAAAAACTTGACTTTTATCTCCCAAAACTATTGCATCTTCAGCACTGTCCAAATCTGTATGAATACTCATCAATAAAAACAATTAAATAAGAAGAAAATATGCAATAATATTTCAAGCAAACATCTGCATACTGCATTTGTAGTTTATTGATGACTTCTGGTACAAAGTGTGTTTGATACCATTGTTATATCACATAATGGAAACATTAAGTTAACTAAGAAAAGGTAGATTTAAAAATACAAATATAAAGTTATTTACAAAATGTTTAACTGAATATGACCATTATTACCAGATCTCGTCTAGCTCTTATGATTCAGACTGAATTTGCTACGTTAAGGCATCCATGTGCATTCACACCAACTTTTAGTCTTTCTAACTTAGAAAAGAGATATAATTAGATAGATATATTAAATGTTAAATTACATGTGATGCTTTGTCAATAATGACTGCGATGATTTATGAACAAAATAACTAAACTGTTAGAGGAGAACCAGTGCTGCGTGTGACTGACAGAAAAGATCATTCTGATTATTAAATTTAAAAAAACTACTGCACAGGACAGGCAATCAATCCACTCACGACCACACCAAGGTAGGCTGGTTATATAAGAGTGCACAATTACCCTGCTTTTATGCTTTTAGCCTTAAAGGTGAAGTGTGTAATTTCTGAAGCACTAGTGTCACCAAATGGAATTGCAAAAATAATGACCCAACCATCGGCACGATCCCCATGTGCCGCAGATCAGTCGAACTGATTCCTGTAACTCACGAGAGAAAGTGCCACTGAATCAGTGTTTTAACTTTATGGGGGAATCAACCTAGTGATGGTTTGTTTTACTTGCAAACTATCTGACCAGATAACAAGTGTACCTGTTTAACATATGAACGGCATTTTCTCGGTTGCAAATTGAAAAAAATCACCAACCTCCGAAATTTTAGTGGGGAGAATATGAACAGTTGAGGCTTTTCAACATTGACAGCAACAGGTAAGCAGAGGTTTGCAGAATAACTAACAAAACATGTGTTCATTTTAAAGCCAGTTGTGCCCCCTGGTGGCTGATTTCCACATATTTCCATTTAATAAAGGAAAATTTCTACATTATATTGATGTTTTGCATTTTTTTACCAATAACCAGTTTTAACCTTTATTTATTTTAAGAATGAAATAAATTGACAACACTTTATTTTACAGTGTCCGTATAATGAATTAAAATTATTGAAATAAAAACAATGTGCAATTACACACAGCTTTACAAAAATGACATATTAGACCCACGGTTTATTAGTATGAAGCAGTAGTGGTATGTAAATACATAATACAATAAACACTGTGTGTGACTAACACATTTGCGAATGTCAATCTTTCATCTAGGCTTCATCAGATCCTATGTCATCGTAAACGGTCAAAGCAAATAACCTATTAAAACTATTGTTTTTATGAATCAAAGCGGCAATGCCAAACATAAAAATGGCATTTTCTAAGGCACTTATTCTTGTGTAAACTTCGGGCTAACTACTAGCATTTCTATTTGTCACAAATCTGTGCTGCATTTAAAAAGACTTGATAAGAAAATTATTTCATGTTGAGATAACTCATGTCTCAAGAGTTGCTCAGCATGAAAAAACGATATTCAGAAACCATTCTGACTTGGTACAAAATGGTTCAGAGGCAGAATTGCTGTGCTTCCTACTGCATTATGTGTCTATCAGTCATGTGACCGTATCCACATCAGACTAACAGACTCCTACATTAACACACATTGATTTGTGTGTACTGTGATCCTCATCTATGTATCGCTTGGGTCAAGTACCACAGGAAGTCATGTTGTAGGGTGTTTGTAGTGACTTGCAGATGGATGGATGGATGGATGTCTAACAGCAGCGTCTGCTGGAGGGAGGAGGCTGCCGTGTCAGTTTAAAAGACTCGTGGCTGTCAGCGTCTGTGTTCTCAAGCGGAGGGATCTGTCGACCTACACAGAGGTGAGAACATGAACATGTCATGAATTTTGACTTTTTTTTACTCTGAATTCTGCTTAAAAATTCAGGGGGAAAAGATGCAAACTTAATATGCAAGAAATAAACATCCATACTGACTTGAGGGAGAAGATGCGACAAATCACTATACGCTATAGTGTTCGGGTTTACTACAGTGGGCCAGATATAGAGTGGAGACTTGACTAGTCTTGGTAATACTTACTGATTTTCTGAAACAGCTCTTCTATGTTTACTGCATTTCTGGCACTGGTCTCCATAAATATGGCTGCAATGGACTCTGCAAAATCTTTTGCCTCTTTAGTAGGAACCTCCCTAAAATAAAGAACCCCATTGAATATTAGTAAACCATCAGTTCACTCAGAAATCATTGAGTGTTTGATTAGCCTGAGGAAGGTGTTCAATTGAGGACAGGGGTGACACAAACATCAGGGGGGATTGAGGTAAACGAGCACTGGACTGCTGCAAATGTCGAATAGTTAAACAAACACAAAGAGGCAGAGAGTTGGGAAAAGTGATTCAAAATTTCTAAATGGAAATTGCTGAATTAACAGTGACACGGTCTTGAAGGATCAGTTTGCTGCCATTGAGATGATGGTGAGTCCAAGTTTCTCAGAAGTGAAAAGTCAAAAAAAAAAAAAAAAAAAACCTCTATAATAATCACAACTAAAGTGAAACAGCATTCGCAGACCATTGTTTACCACCACAATGTGAAAGCAGCACTTGTGTTTACGCTTTAGGAACTGGCTGGATAGCAAACTATTACGTTTTATTTATGAAGTTGTGAACATTAGTTATGGACATTTTGATAAATTTGATCAGCTCTTAATGAGCAATTTTGATTTCATGTCGACTTCAGGTGAAATGATCACATACTACATATCAAATATGAAAATGTAAGCTGAGCGGCTGCAGGTTTTGGAAAGAAACTTTAGAGAGTATAATGCATTTTCAGAAAGAGGAAGGTTTGTTTTTAACCTGATATCACCCAGATCGGTTTTATTTCCTGCTATAGCCACGACTATATCCTCCGGCCCATGTTCCTTCAGCTCCTTCACCCACTTCTTCAACGTCTGGAAAGAGTCCTTCAGAAACGAGACACATCACAAAACACATGGAGCTTCAAAAAACTGTACATTTCATTTAAGTATCAACTTTGTCTAAGATGCTTCTGATGCTATGTTTACACGACAAGGATGCAATGGCCCAAAACGCTCTATTACATAATCCAGGCCAGTAGTTGGCGCTGTCATCTTCTTAGTAAACAATAACAGAAAACAGAAACAATTATATGTTGTGTATGACTGTTGGTTGTAATACTGGTGAAGTAAATCCACAGTCTGCTGAAGAAGTGTTAGCAAACTCTTGAGCAGCAACAACAGTACCATGTACTCCGCCACTGTTGTGAATGTTTGTTCACACTTGCTTTTAAAATCGACACCTACAGCGCATGTCTACATACTTAACACGTGCTACACACGCCAATGATGTCATCGTTTTCAAAGATTCCTGTATTGGGTGTTTACACAGAAATGAAAACTGTGCAGTTTTTTTAAAACACTTTGAAACCTCTTTACAAAAATATGCATTTTCAGTCCCCAAAACGCTGTTTTGATGTAAACGAACAGTCAAAACACCCGTTTATGTAAACAGCCCCTGATATTCCAGAGGAGATCAAATGAAATAGACACCAATGCATCAGTAATTGTCATCCCGTAAGAGTACAGAGCTATAAAATTGATTCCAGTTATAAAACGTGGATAGCAGCTCAGATTGTTTGATCTTGGATGAATTTGAAGAGAAATATTCATACTGATATCTTTGACTTTTGTTTTGAAAAGTTTGAGCACAGTTTGAGACATTGATGCGAAATCAGTTTAAGAAACAAAGAATCTCAATTGTGATTGCTCTTTCAAAACTTCTTAATTCCTTCCAAGATTATAAACAAATACACATGAAATCAATCAAAATGACACATTTCAGTGTACTGCACCTTAAACACATGGTTTTGAAATAGAAGCAACTTGAAAATGAATTGCGCAAACATACTATAATACAACTTACGAGCTTTGTGATGTCGTAAACAATGACAGCTGCTGCAGAGCCCCTGTAATACATGGGAGCCAACGAATGAAACTGCAGAAAAATATAATATACACTGTCAATGTTGGGAGCTTTCAAAGTTTCACATTTTCATTTTGATGATTATATTTTTTAATAAGGCAAGCATCTCTAATACTTTTGCTCTTACATGGGGTTAGAGGCAAATGAAAAAAAAAAATGTAGCTCCTGTAGTATTGTTTTAATAAAGCATATTAGGATGACTTATATGTGTGCTGTAAAGAAGATGATGTAAAGTTCAAAAGGAGACACATATTTTCCGAGTGATCTGAACAGACAGTAATATTGGACATACAGACGTGAACACAAAGTCTTGCCAGCACTTCCCAAACTCACACACACCCGATGAGTCACACCTACAGTGAACTCTTAACTCTGTGTGTGTGTGTTGGAAATGAAATGAGATTTCTCTAAATAACAACTGTGATGTCAAATGTGCCACACAGGGATGACTTAGAATCTTCTGACATCCTTTAATCTTGTGTTAAAGGGAGAGTTCATCCAAAAAATAAACTTTTGTCATCATTTACTCACTCACAAGATGTTCCAAACAGAAATAAGATAATTCCCTTTCTGAACTATTGATTTAGGCTGGGTGTTAAGGGGCACAGATACTGACAGGAACCCAAACCTGTGTGTGTGGAAAACAGAAGCTGTATGCTATGGAATCATGGGATATAGTTTTTTAGCTAATAGGTTGCATGAGATTCATACAGAATTATGACATTAAGGAAGAAAAAGACTGTCTCAGATTAAACAAAAATGAACAAACACATATATAAGTAAAAGGTTCATAAAAGATACATATACCTAAACTTTGTTTCTAAATGAATAAAACAAAATAAAAATTCACTCACTCGTTCCTGCCCCGCGGTGTCCCAAATCAGAAACTTGTGAAGTTCATTTCCACAGGGGACAGTCTTAGTTAAAAAAGATGCACTGCAAAACAGATTACATTATCATGATAAACATATGAATTTATTTGTTATAGTATACATGTATATAAAATGTGTAATACAGTCTTCATTTAAGCAGGAAATGATCTTGCAGTAACAGTGACTAAAATATGAAGGAAAAAAAGAGTTTAAATGAAAATTGTGCAAAGCTAAAAATATTCTTCTATCCAAGTGTAATGAGTAACATAACCGAGAAAATCAGCATGTGCTGATGTAAACAAAACTGAGAGGAAACAACTGAACTGACTCTGAGTCAGCTGTTTAAAACTGTTGGTTTGACTCATGAAGGTATATTTAGGCACACATTCTTCCTCTTCCAGATGTGATTTCTTCACCTCACCAGATGCACCTACCCTATCGTTGGACTGATGTTGTGGTCAAAGTGATCTTGAACGAATCGACACACGATACTTGATTTCCCCACACCCGTGTCCTGTGATTATGAGAAAAACAAAAGCACTGAAACATTGTGAAATATGAAATATACGACCAATGATCAATGTTTACATGTCTTTCGGTGTGTGACTATCATAGAACTACATAAAATGATGTGGACATTAAGTTTTTTTTTCAGTATGTAACTTCTGAAGTATGCATACTGCACACTGTATGGAATAGAAATGTATGAATGTATAAAATACCTGAATGCCATACTTTTGCCATAACAAACAGCATGCTTTACAAAATACCATATCCACAAAGCACTTAACATCAGTTTCTAGTGAATAAGTGTTTTGAACTTTTGTATGCTGCATTTTTTGTTATTTGGTTTTATTATATCATGTTTGCTTTAATCACATTGGTTATCAACTTGAAATGGATTTTAAATCCAACTTTGCATAAAATGTCTTAACTTTAGGTTAATTTCAAACGATAAGTCATTAAGACCTTTAAATCACAGTTTGTTACATCTTGGGTATTAAATGTAAAAAGAAAATCTGTGCACAGTATACATAGTGCAGACACAGTCAGAAAGTAGTATGGTAGTATTTTCTTCTGTTCATTTTTAAATAACATGCAACACGCAGTATATACTGCGCAATGTGAAGAGCGCAGCGCGCTAGAATTCCATTTCGAACACAGCCGGCGGTGACGTCATGGCCGCAAACATTCCAAAAGAATGAATTTATGCAAAACCACGTCCAGCTTTAGCTCCAGCTCTCTTATAAAAAACCCGACGATATTGTATGTACAAATCACGATGGTTCACATGACTGAAAGAGGAATTTCGTGACGGTGCGTGTTGAGTATGAGAAAACGACTCAGAAATAAGGAGTTCCAGTCAGTCGGTGTGTTTGTGTCGATGATCCTGAAGCCGCAGACGGAGGAATCTCAACTCACCCCGAGCAGACACACTTTCAGTTCCCTGATGGCCATTGGAAAGCACGTTAGGGCAGCTGAAACATTATTTTAGCAGTCTCCTGTATTGTTTTGTCGACTCTCATCCATCACGGTGCCAGCGGACTGTACATCCGTAAAAAACAAACTCTGACCATCTCTTCCCAAAGCTAACGGAAACCGACTGGAGAATTTCGACCGAGCTGTCACTTACATCACGTGACATAAACCACGCCTCAAAGAGAGAGTGTTCAAATAATATAAATTATAATAATAAACAGTGTGAATTGAACAAATGTACGCTCTTGATTACTGTTATTTGCATATGATTTTATTTTTTCATATTTTTAGTATTTAGTCTAGTTACCTTTATCTATCTATCTATCTATCTATCTATCTATCTATCTATCTATCTATCTATCTATCTATCTATCTATCTATCTGTCTGTCTGTCTGTCTGTCTGTTTGTCTGTCTGTACACCAAGGCCTACGTTTTTACTGTATACGTATCTAACTGATCAATGTTTCAATTGAATTCGAGGTAAACTTTATTTCAATCATTTAATTTTGTTTTATTTATATAACACAAAACCAATCATAAGGGGCTTTTTTAATTTGTTTATGGTATGGTTTGTCTGGATAGGACAGTGTTTGGCTGAGATACAGCTATTTGAAAATCTGCAATCTGAGGGTGCAGAAAGAAAAAATCTAAATACTGAGAAAATCACCTTTAAATTTGTCCAAATGAAGTTCTTAGCAATGGACAGTACTTATGAAAAATTAAGTTTTGATGTATTTACGGTAGGACATTTACATAATATCTTTATGGAAGAAGATTTTTACTTAATTTCCTAATGTTTTTTGTCATTTAAGAAAAATCAATCATTTTTACTCATACAATAGGCAACATTTTTTGGCTATTACTACAAATATACCCCAGCGACTTAAGACTGATTTTGTGGTCCATGCTCACATTTTAACTTGATGGATTAATGCATAATTATGTGGATACTTTATAAAGCCAAAATATACGAATATAATAATAATAAAATTACTAATGTAACACGAATCATTGAATAATAACATAGTATTATCATTATTGTCATTAACATGCAAATTCATATGCAATAACAAAAAAAAAAAAAAAATGAATGCTGTTTAAATCACAGTATGATTAGATGGTCTTAGATTTCAAGCTCCAGACTTTGTATCCTGAGGTTTTCTCTGCCTGTAACTTACACTAAATAGTATGTAAATCAAACAAGGCCTGCAGTAGGAACCTAGACAGAGAAAACCTACACCTTGTGTTAAATAAGACCACATACCTGTCCTATCTGTCCATAACTGTGGTAACACTAATCACAGCAGCATGATCTCCACCTTCATATTCTGTGTTCCAGTCAAAAATCTTCAGACTTGAATTAATGTCCAACCTATCATTTTATTTTAGATGGCAGCATTCTGTCCACAATGATCATGGGCTATAATAGCTTTGTTTATAATATGAAAAACTATCATTTCCAAAAGTAGATGAGCAGGTGTGTATCTCTTTGAGATCAGTTCTAACAGAGAGAAATCTGGGGGGAAATAAGAGCTTTTCTTTCTTTTTTTCTATTTTTCCACACATACAATGTAGTTGACAAACAGTCTGTCAATAGCTTGGATTAGAATCAAACAGGATTTGATAGCATGACAAGATAGTAAAGTAAAAAAAACAAACCAAAAGCAAAATGAGGGAGGAAATGTGTTATATCTGAAAGAGAATAAGAACATACAAAAGTCCAGTAGTACACTAGCATTCAACAAGCACTTTAGACAAAAATAATAATAAATCACACAAAAAAATGAAACAGAGAATATTGGTAGTAAAAAAAATTAAGAATAGGTGACAATCTAGAGCAAGTTTCCAAAATGACTATTGATCAGTGTTTCAGAACATCTGTAACAACTGTGCCAAAACTTCAGGAGCAGAAAAAAAGTTGTTCATATTTCAAAATAAGATATTATGCAGAAAGAAAATGAAGCTTTCTTTCAAATATAAGAATCATTTTATTCATGCAATATCTTTTCTTTGATTCTGATCACCTGAACTTCACCCATAATAAGCCCTCAAACTTTATCACTGATCAAATATATTCTTGTGCTTCATGAAATTTGTTTTAAAAAACATTGCGTGACACGTACGGAAACTGACAAAAACGTATCAACTCCACAACAAACGGCAATCATTTCGTTCTCATTCTACAAGTGCAGATCTGCACTGTTTAGTGCATTTACAGATTAGATGTTTCTATAGGATTATTAAATATTGAAATTTATAATAAACATTCAAAACCATCTCCTTTGAATATCTTAATAGCTCCAAATACAATCTAGTTGTATGACAATGTCCCAGAGCATCTTCAAAGTAATTCTTCCGTGCGGCTGCACACAGTCACCTATGGCACTTCATTTCACTGATTTTCACTCAGTTTGATCTCGGTTCTAGACCTGGACCCACAACTGGAGAGCTGGCAGCCCATTAGGAATTCTCTTCTCCTTATTTCTGTATTGGCAACAGACATCCAGGATATTTCTCAATGTATTTACTCCTTCGGGATTTAATTATGAGCAGAACTGCATAAATAAAATGCATTTGTAACCAAAAAAAAAGTATAACTGCTTGCCTGAAATGACTGTTTTTGCACTAAATGTAATGTGAACACAGAAGATATGGATGTTCGTCACCTGTGGTTTGGTGCTTCCACACAGGATGAATCATAACATCCTATTAGTATTTCATGAAATGCTTGAAGTATTTATTTTAAGAAAAACAATTTCACATTTATATAAAAGCCTGTTCATGCCATAAATAAATAAAAAGGTAATAGCAACTTTTTATCTTGAAACGTTGTCTCTTGAAATCATCTATCAAAATTTGAATCTTTCCATCAGAATTATGAGTTAAACTAGCAACTGCAGGAAACAAAGAATTTTGAATTTTGAGTCACAACTAGCTCTTCTTCTTTCTTTTTTTTTATGTGGTGGAAAAACTGAATTGTGAAATGTAAACTCAAAATCCTGAAGAAAACAAGTAAAATGCAAGAGAAGAATTGTCAGACGTAAACTCAGAATTGTGAGGAAAAAAGTCTCACAATTCTGACCTTTTTTGTCAAAATTGGGAGATGCAATTACACTTTATTTTTATTCCATGGAAACAGGCTTTCATATATTTTAACCCAAAATAGAAAATAAAAATACGTTTGCATAAAGAGAGAAAAAAAAAAAAATTTGTATGCATTGTGACATTAATTTAATGACTATTAAGAACAATTTGCACAAGTTTTCTATTTAAATCTGCATAAAAGCAGTACAACATACTTGATACAATATGATATATATTTCATAATGTAAATAATATATCAATATTTTTTCTATTTCCGTCATGAGAATGACATTTTATTTAAATTAAGATAATGTCAATTATGCAGAAAAGTGCTTAATAGTAATGTAAATAATGTTAGAATGCCAAAAAGAAAAAAGAAAAAATAAGATTAATTTTCTAAATGCAATATAATATAATATAATATAATACCTATTTTTTTCTCTTGATTTTGGAGTAAAAATCAACCTGGACGTTTTAACAAACTTGGGATTTTTAAACACAAACCCCTAACACTCTTAACTATTTAGAAAGAGAAGTAGCCTATCTTTTTAGATGGGGGTCAAATCTGAGCACTCACAAAGATCTGATTGTGCTGCTGCAATTTCACATACAAGCTTAAACGTGTCAAAAGAATCCAATTTCACTCCATTGTGACGATGACCAATCAGAAATGTTTCCCCTACTCGCCTCTCTTTAGACCTATTGACCTACACATCACATCTCGCCATCGTACTCTGCTGTCCAGTTTTCTCCCAGTGTAACGACCATCTCACTTCACCTTGCTGACCCTTGACCCAAGATGTCACAGTTATGTGATGAGCTAACACAAGCGCAGGTGTAGTGATGGTCAGATGGTTTACTGGTTGGCCTCCCTCTTGTCTTTGCTGGGCGATGGCTTCATGGCATCTTTTCCAGGCTTCCCATTGGCTGGGGCGGCAGCAGCAGTGGGTTCTATGGCGACCGCTGCGGCACGTTTGATTGGCTCGTCCGCTCTAGATCGCTCCTCTGGGCTGGGCTGGGAGGGTGGGGCCTGTTCGGAAGTGGGAGGGGATGTGAGCTCCTGCTGTAGCTTGTGAGTCTGAAGGAGGCGGAGCTGAACACGCAGTTCCAATATGGCCTCCTGTTCTTCGTGAATGGCCTGATTCAGATGAGTGTTTTTATTCTGCAGTGACACAAAACAAAGACAAAGATGAGACTAATGCACAGAATTCAACGAGTAGTTTAGGCCAAATGCTAAGAAGCAAATAATATAATTAAGTAATTAGCCATTTACAGAAGCCAAGCGGCTCAATATATTTCTATAAAACAATATATTATATATATAGTATATATATAGTATAAAAAAAAAAGTAGGATGGCACTTGAATTTGTCCATCGGAAGCTTCTTGAATTCAACATTTCAAATTTTAACTTAGTTGAACTTTATGTATTAGAATACTTATTTTTTTGTACAATATTCAACAAAACAATGTTTAATAAAAATGACAAAAACACACAAAAAAAATTTTTAAATATATTTTTTAACTAAATTTTATATATAAACATTAAAATTCAAAATATTAATAAAAACGATACTATCTGAATTATATTAAAATAACTGTTATGTTGACTATTTTTCAGCAGTTTTTAAAATGGTTTATCCAGTTAGATTTGAGAGACGATTTTTTTTTTTTTTTTTTTAAGATTCTAAAACTTCAAGTTTTTTTTTTTAAGGACTCGTTTAATAATAAGAATAATAACAATAATGATTATTATCATTTTTATTATTAACTAATGTAATTCAGACAATGCAACAAAACAAGCACAAATAGGAAAGCTTGAAAAAGTTAACAACATTAACTAAAAAGGTTAGGACTCGGCAATGGTCAAATAAAACATATGAACAAAGCTCTCACCTCTAGCTCTTCGTTCTGTTTCTGCAGGTCTTCTAGAATCATCTGCAGTTCCTCTTCATCTTCACTCTCGCTCTCGCTGTCTGATGAATACTCCTCTGTTTCACTGCGGCCCTGCTGACGGCTGTGTGTGTGTGTGTGTGTGTGTGTGTGTCATTTCAAGCAGAAAATAAACCAGAAAATGAGCCTTGAAGGGCAGAAGAGACTTTTCAAAAATGTTGCTTCCCACACAAATCCCATGATTATGAACATGTATTATTAAAATTAGCAACAAATTTGATCATTTTGCCTGTGTGTTAACTCTCACCTCTGTATATCTGCGATCTCCGCACGCAGTCGCTCAATTTCTTCTTTCTCTGTGGCTATCTGGCGACGCAGCACCTGCTCCAGTGATATCAGCTCCTCCTGCTCTGTTAGGATCTCATTCTCCTGCAGGGGGCAGTAGAGAAAACATCACCACTGAAAGAATCATCGGCTGCATCTCAATTCACAAGTGCACAAGTGCAAGTATGCAGCAAAACTGCAGAGCAGAACTGCAAAATGACAGAAAAAAGAGCCCTGTTTCACATGCTGCTTAGGTGTGCATGCATGTATCCGCACATTATGTGTTTCTGTAGGTTAAAGTGTTAAAAAACGGCTCTGGCGAATACTATGCAAAGTACCGTGATGCTTACAATTGACCAGCTGATTTGTTTATCTGTGTAGGCGTTTCAGAGTCGAGCCAGCACCTGAAACACGAGCAGGTGGCCTCACCTGTGCCAGGAGAAGATTAATGACTTCCTCCTCGTTCTCAGACATCTCCTCCTTTGAGACGTCCTCTTTAGACAGGCTGGCGATCTCCTGCGCGATTTTAGTCTCACACTCCTGCAGATTCAGAGGGACAGAAATCAAACAACACGTGAGGAGCTTTCTAGAAGAGAGGCATGATGAACAATGGGAACAATTGTTTTTAGTGGCCAGTTTCTTCCTAACTCTGCTTGTTTATGATTTATAATTATGCTAAATGACATAGCTACTGTGAATAATAAATAAATAAAGAACTAATTAAAACAACATCTTTCAAGTTTTTCTTTGATTAAATTTTTTTTTTTTAAATCTGATCTCTTAATAAAAAAGTTGTGGTTTTTGTTCACTCATTTCTCACTCTTCTTTCTGTTCTTTATTTTTAATATAAAATTTCATCTATTTTTACATAGAAATGCAGGGTAAAAATAAAATAAAAAAAACAATACAACAAGTGGTTTACATGCTACTTTTGAGGTAAGTATAGGTGTAGATATAGGACATTACAATACTCCATCTATTTCTCGCAATATTTAAGAAACAGAATACAATGTAAATTCTTCCACATTGTGTATTTCCCATTAATGCTAGCCAGTACCGCTCTCTTTCTATTTGTATTTTGAGTTGATAACATTTCCAACTTCAAATGTCACCATTGTTCTTCCTGTAAGGAAAAGCCCACTTTTGTATTTGATGGTTCTTTCGCAGACAGACTCATTAGGAGATGTTTGCTGATGTCTTGCCTGTCTCTTGGCCTCGCGGAGCTTGCGTTTGAGTGCGGTGACGATCCTCTGCACCTCCCAGAGTCTCTCCTCCTTGGACAGATCCTTCACACCGGCCTGCAGATCTCGGTGCAGACGGTTCAAGAGGAACTCCTGCAGAAAAACACGTGCAAATCACTAGTGATGCACTGAAATCAACTTTTACTGAAACTGAAATAGAAGAAGTTTCCATTTACAGAAAGCTAATATAATGTTTATTTAACAATGAAATAATCTACCAATGCATAATAAACATTTAAAATAAAAACTGGGTGTACAAACATTTAAATTGCATGTAAAACTAGAATACGCTTTCTGTTCCAATACGTCATTGAAATATAAATATTTACAAAATCACGTTTTCAACAGATTTATTTAAACACATATTAAATAAAACATCACTAACAGGTTAAGTTAAACGTATAATAATAGATAAGTATGATATGTGCCATTGGAGAACCGCTATTTAAACGTTACTGTTTTTGGTCAATGATTTCAGTTCTCCAAAACCATTTCGGCTGAAACCGAAATTGCGCTTTTTTTTTGCTCTTTCGGTGACAGTTTTTGGTGTCCGAAATTTCACTGACTCACAAACAAGACTTAGCTGTCCTAGAGCAAATGATGCAGTTTTTTTCTTGTTGCTTTGACTTTTTTCCTGAGAAAAGGACCCCAGTTTTTACTAAATTAAATCTCAAACGGTGTTCAGCAATCTGCAATCAAAGTCAGAGATTTTCATATGAATGTGTCTTATTCCTTCAACAGGTTTTTATGAGAAACATCTGAGACAAAGCCGATACCTCTAATTAACGAAATTGAGAATGTTTCTCACAAAGATCCACCTCTGAGTCATTAAATGTAGTGTTACGGTTATCTTGCTGAAGTCATGTGACAGCAGCTACAGATTCACACACATCAGGACTCTTTTTATTTCCTCTGCTCCAGATCTGTTTTTGTTTCCAGTCTCTCCTCACTCACAAAGTTTGGCTTCATCTCCTGTTTTGAATATCACACACATTTCCTTGTTCTAGGGTCACATTTGCCTTGGACACAATAAAACTAATCATATGTAAAACATAAAACTAAACTTTGTCTAGCATACAGCTTCCTCTTCCAGGTAAATCATGCGATGTGGATCTCAAAATGACAAAAATGGCATGAAGAGATGCATTACTCATTACACAAAAATATAATTCCATCATCTTTTAATCAAGTTTTGGGTTGAACGGTGAACCATTAGCCAGGTTTGTGAGATTGATCGACTTCTTTTATTTTATAGCTGTATTGAGTCCCACCTGTCTGCGGATCTCCTCTTTAATGCTCTCCTGGGTCTCAGGTAGGGTTGGCATGGTGGCCATATTGGACCAACGCAGGGGATGGACGACCGGCTTCAGAACCACATCACCGAACAGCTCTCGGACGTGAGTGAAAAACACGTACAGCACACGATTCCCGATCTACAAACCAGAGAGCAAAGATCGGACTCGGTCTCATACAGGAATGGTGAACCACTGTTTATGTGAGGTAAATATATAGTTATTGCCCAATCATATTCTCTGCATTATTTGTGGTCCTCTCTCAAATGAGGGCATGAGGGTACCTCTATCCTCCATGAGTCCTGAGAGACTATAAAGTAGGACAACCTTCAGTCTGAGAGCAGAAATGCATCCAAAACCATACACTGAAACACCATCAGTGATGATTAGACAAGGCTTCATTTCACTCACTTCTTTACTATCTACTTCTGTCCAGGGTACAAAATTGACTTTTTGCAAATACTTGAATATTTACAAAATATTGCACATGGAAAAAGGGCCAGTGTTGTTAATGATATTTAAGAAAGATTATGAATACAAGAAACAAATTAGTGATAATAGTATAAAACAATTCTTGCTAAAAGTTGGAAAACTCCAAAAATAATGCTTTGATTTAATTCAAACCCTTTTGATTTTATAAGAGTAAACATGCAATCAAATCAACCTACATTTATATATAAAAAAATAAAAATAGGGAAAAATGGAAAATGATATTTGCTCGGCTCATCCATTTTTCTTTTTTTATGTGGGAAGAAAGAGCTTGTGGATTGATATGAGATACATGAAACATAAAAAGCAACTCTTGCTAATTTTTGGAAAATAAAAACTAGATTTAAAAATAAATAAACTAAAAATGCTGTCGATAACGATTTTTTGTTTTTTACAATTTAGATTGATCTGATTGGAACTATGATAATAAAAAAAATTATATTCTTCTATAGAACTAAAAAAAAATATTTTTTATAAAAATGTATTTAATTCTAAATTATTTCAGCATGATGAAAAAGAAGATTTGATTAATATATAATACATTTTCAGATGGACATGCCACTACGAGTGCTGAACAACCCATATCCCATCAAGCCATGGGTCATCACCTGTAGATCACAGACTCACCTGTACGGTGGGATTGAGCACAATCGAGATGTTCTGGATGTTCATCTTGGTGTCAGTCTCGCGGGCGATGACGTGGTCCATGTGAGTGATGAGCCAGGCCAGGAGGAGTCTGCTCCCCGCAGGAACCTCCCCCAGGAGCCTCTGAAACTCCTGCAGTTTCTCTGCCTCGCTGGGCCGCCCGCAGGCCTCCTCGAAACGCTGCACCAGCTCTTTACCCACCAGGTTATCAGGCAGCTCTCGCAGGAACTGCTTCAACAGACTGGCCACCGTGTGAGGATCATACTCCTCCAGACACGGACACTCCTCACGGTCGTACGCTGCTTTCAGCTCGTCAACCTTTGACTTCATACCTGCAGGAACAACATGGGGGCAAGATGATTAACATGGGGGCAATGATTAAGACTTTTCCATGCAGACAAAACTAAATCTGGCAAGCGGCATGTGTTTATTGTCTGTTTAGATATAAGTGAGGTCAGAGCACAAGTGAAGGGAGGTATTAAATGGTTATTGAATTAAACATCATAAATAGAAAGAGGAATAAAATGTTATCAAAAGTGGAACAAAAAGCGATCCAAGCCCACTTTTAAGGTAGGAAGAATTTAAAAAAAAAATTTTTTTGAGAATTGAGAAAATAAAAATGGTTGGTAAAAAAAAATCAGTCACTTTGTCTAATGGTAACAATGCCATCCCTTAAAATAAGATTAAAGGAATATTATCTGTGATTTTTAGCTTAATGTTGAATCACTCATTTGTTATAAAGTATATTATATGTACATTAACAGTCTGTTTTTAATCATTTTGATTAAAATGTATATTAACGTGTCAATAGATTATATATATTGGTCAGCATTTTAATAATTATAAAAATAAATTACATTTTGTGCAAGTTACAATTATTGTGTGCAATAACTGAAAACATCCCAGAATATTCTTTAAATAAACATAAACATGAGATTTGAGTTCACAGGAAGCAGAAGAGGGCCGTACCAGAGACACGATAGATGCCTTCACATTTCATGCCGTAGCTCTCGATGTAGTCCACACACTCTCTGAAGACGGCCGGGAGCTGTATCCCGTCATACAGCGCCGTTCTCCTCACCGCTTCCGCTAAAGGCGCTCCGAAGATCGGCCGGAATGTCACAACTGTCTCTGCGACGACGGGTTCGGGCTCAGTGCTGGGCTTTTTCTTCTTCTTCTTCTCTTTCCACTGTTTCACCACGTCCGCTGCCGTCAGGTCTTTGGACTTCTTGTCTTTAGCCTTCTCTTCTTTAGGCCCCTTCTCCTTCACTTTGAATTCTTTTTCTTTCTTCTTGGAGAAACTGGGCTTCTTGAAGACGTGGATTCCCTTGGAGCGCTTCATCTTAGACGGGCTCTCGGCCTCATCGGCAGAACTGTCCTCCTGGAACGCAGCGTATCCCTCGGCTAAAGGGAGAGGAGATAAAAAAGAAGAAATAAGGTGAAGAGAAGAGAGATCTTCCAATACTTAATGCTAAAAAGAAACAGCCCTATTAAAGTCTGTGCAATTTTTACTGTCCCATCGTCTGTGTCTCTCAAGGTTAGGTGAGACTGAAACTAGCAGAATGAAACGAGGGCAAGAGAAAGACACTAAAAACTGCTCTAAAGAGGTCACCTTACATTTTAGCGATATCCCCCTGTGCCAGCTGTTTTTTTTAGTGATCCATTTCCTTGTCCTGACACTGACTCACTAACGCGGCTCTGACCCCAACAGCCAGCGCTCATGACCGGCCCCTCCTATAACACACCTACAGGGATGGACAGGGTGTGTCTTTAAAAGATCCAGCACTTCCTGCTTGTGTGCAATAGGCTGCTGCTGGGAGGCTAAATATAGCGGCAGGAAAATAACAAATTCACTCTGAAGCTGCACAGAAACTGGAACATGTGCACATTGAGGGCAGAAGTCCATACGATCAACTAGAGCAGGGTTTTACAGTTAAAAACAATATCTCACTAGCCCTTTGGTGATATTTCTTATTCAAAATACCATTCTAAATTTGGGGGTTGGTAATCATTTTTTTATGTTTTTGGAAGTCTCTTTTAAGTCTCATCAAGGCTTGCATTTGTTTGATCAAATAGACAGTATAACAATGTTAATATATTTTACAAATAAAAAATGACTTTATTTTAAAATGTAATTTATTTATGTGATACAATGCTGAATTTTCAGCATCATTCCTCCAGTCTTCAGTGTCACACATGATCCTTCAGAAATCATTCTGATGTGCTGATTTGCTGTTCAAAAATGCTTGTTAACAATGCTGAAAAAGGCTTCAAATTTCAGTTGAAATAGTGATATATTTTGCCGGACTTAATGAATAGAGAGTTCAAACAGCATTTGTTTGACACATAAAACTTTTGTAACATTATAAATGTCTTTACTGAAATTTTTGTTCAATTTATTGCATCCTTGTTGAATAAAAGTATTAATTTCTTTCAATAAAAGACATACTGACACCAATGTTTGAATGGTAGTTTGGGTCAGTTATATTAATATATTGTGAATACTGGCTCTGGTCCATTACAAACTTGCGTCATACAGATTTCTCTACACAAAAGATTCAGGGATATCTTGTGCAAACATCTACAGTGGCTCTAAAAGGAATTTAGACACTCAATGTTTGAATATGATGGCATGAAATAATAAATATTGAAATCAAGAGCAGCTCAAATGCTACACGGGATTCAAACTGAAAAATGTTTTGCATGAAACAGGATTATTATAGTTAATTAAAACTAAAAACAGAAAAAGAAATGGAACAAACTTTATCTGAAATGTAAACCCATTTTATTTCAGCTAATTGCAATATTTCTCATTATCGTTTAGCTACTAAATGAACTGTATTTAAAACGAATATATTGTTACACAGTTATTTTTATACACACACACACATACACACACACACACACATATATATATATAATGAGCATATTTCAAAAAAGCAATAATAAGGACCAAAAAACTATAATAGTATCTCAATGATACCAAAATAACACTAGCATGAAAAGTGTTCTAGTTATTTCTTTATTTACAATAAATGCCACTTGCATCTTTATATAAGTGTCAATATAAGGGCATTGTTGAGTGTAAATACACAGTATGTGAGTGTGTTTATCTTACTGCGTTTCTCCTTCTTCTTAAACTTGTTCTTCTTCTTGTTGTGCTCCTTTTCGTCATCGGACACCGCGTCGGGCGGCTCATGGTGGTGCCCGTCATGAGGGGGTGAAGGGTCACCTGTACGGTACAGACCTGGGAACTTAGTGGGGCTGATCTCTTCAGAGCTCGGGGTACGAGCCACGCCCCCTGGATGCTCCGCCCTCCTCTGCTCCGCAGGGCTGCTACTGGGTGGGAGGAAGCACTCTGTCATCTCTGCGCTGCCCTGCTATTGGCTCCTCGCAGCACGATGACCTGGGATTGGATGTTGGCTCTGATGACACGTCACCTCTCCATATCACCTGAGAGAGAAAAACAGACTTTTTTTTTCTAATTTTCACACTTTAAATCCCATTTCAGAATGGCAGTTTGTTATGTCGCTTTTGCTGAAGATCATTTTGCAGACATTGTGCCCTCATGGCAGCAGTGTTTTGTAAACAACAGTGTTCTTATCAGATTGTTGTCCGATTAGATCTTACAATAGTTAACCTTTAAATAAATGATCAGGATGCCTCTCAAAACCCATTATGTAAACTCTGTTTGAATTCATGAGTGATGTTTATATCAGATAATATACAGCCTAATCACGGTCCTCTAGTGACCATGAGGATTTTTGCATCTCAAAACCTCGTGAATTTTCTGTCACTGCAGTAAAAATGGTTTTATTGGTGGAGAAGTACAAACTGGAACAAACCAGACAAAGCTTTAAATAAACTTTATTTTATATTTAGACAGTAAATATGGTAATTTATGAGTTCATGATGACTTTAAGCTTAGTTTAATTCCCTAAAAACTTACTACTTTACAATATACAATAATTTTAGATTTATGTCCCACAACTGACGTTTAATGTCACCTTCACATTTATGTATTATACAAAATGTGGGCCCTCCCCTGCCACAACCAAAAAAAATAAATAAATAAAAATAAAAACCCCTAAAGAAATCAGATTTCATAGAGAACAGAGTTGCACGGTTTTAACTCTCACACTCGAAGCCATTTAACTGTATTTTGACAGACCATGAAGAAACTATGTTCTCGATTTAGGAGCAGAATAAATCTCTCCTGACAGTAGCGGTTTCATTGAATGAAAACACAATCCAGACCATATATGACAGAATACCTTCAAAACGTGTTAAAACAATACATGAACCGCACTTAAAAGATGCTTTAGCAATGAGGAAAAAAAAAAACATATGATACCATCAGCGCTAATAACATACCATTTAAATGTAACGCATTCTTAACCTAGCATGCTTGCTAACGAACCTCGGATTTAATGGACAAATACTTCCTTACAAACTATTAAAAGACAAAAACACTGCATGAGCGAGAAAATACACCATATTTCCGACCAAATCTTAGAGAACAAGTAGAAATATATTAAAAAAGAATCCGTTCACAAACCCGCTATGATCAATGTAACAGCTGCACTTCCTGTAGCTTGTTTACGTCCCGTCTGACACACGCGCATGCGCAGATGGAACCGCCATGAATTATGGGAGCTCTAGTTTGAGAATTCTGCACTTGCCACCTGTTTACATAGGTTTCATCTTATCAATTTGAGGAATTTCTGAGGATATTAATTTACATGACAAATTAAAATATCCACGAAAGTATTATGTTTTGCATATTAATTTTCTACATTATTTTCAATAGGTTCTATGAGCCGATAAGGCCAGCAGATGAAGCTGTTGAGCCACAGATCAATAGTGCAGTGTTACAGTTGAAGGAACGTCAGAAGAGTTTATTCATATTTATGATAGGGGAAAAACGTTGCCTATTAACAAAAGCAGCACTTCCTGGATGATCTTCATCTGGTTAGGTCATTTCAGGGGATTGCTGTGATATCACTTTCATGAGTCAGCATTATCATTTTGTTTAAGGTTGTGCAATTTATTATCTGATATGCCAGATAAGAATTTGGTCATATTTTATGGCATCCATCATAAAACTGAAGCAGAACATGCTTCAGAACACTCAACTGAGTCAGTGGTTTCTGTTTGTGAACTGATAATTTAATTTAATTGAGATACTATATATATATATATATATATATATATATATATATATATATGTGTGTGTGTGTGTGTGTGTGTGTGTGTGTGTGTGTGTGTGTGTGTGTGTGTGTGTGTGTGTGTGTGTGTGTGTGTGAAGAGTTCATTTGTGATAACAGATAACCCCATTAGTAAAAAAAATTAAAAAATCATGTTTGTTTTTTTTAATCCTGCATAATATCAATCAAACTGTAGTTGGGTTGTCTGATTAACTACTACTACTACTACTACTACTATATGTATATATATTTTTTTTTTCATATTTTAATAAGAAAATATTTTATTTTTAACTATAACATAAATTAAAAATAAAAACATAAAGTTAAATTAAAATGAAATGCTGAGTTGGCAGCTAGCTGAAATAAAATAAGTGTAAATTATATTTTATTTTACTGCAGGTACCATTTGTTCTCTTTCTTTCTTTGTTTCTCATGGTTTTGGTTTGACTGGTACAAATCCAATGTCTGCTCATAACAGAATTCTGCCTCGATAAGAAGCATTCAGTTTAAGTATTCATTTGTTGATTGTTTTTTGCTCAAAATTGCTTTCACACTATCTCGACCTTTGAACCTTTTTTCCATCTTGATGAAACCACATGACAATAAAACATGTCAAGAGCATCTGGCAGCAACAATGTTTTTCTTCACTGCATTCGGCCAACCAGTTTTCAAAAATTCATGCCAGCTGTGGTGGGAGATGAGGACTCTGTGTAATATAACAACCTGGAGATTCTTTCTTCCTTGGATTTATTAGATGCCATAGCCAGAACATTGTTCAAGCATATTGTCACACACACACACACAACTACACATTTGTTTTTCTTGACTTCTGTTGTTTTCATACTGAGAACCATCTTTGAGGGGAAACCAGCAGCGGTGGTCATGAACATTTACTAAGGCAAAAATACTTTTTAAAACTACAACTATAGTACAACATAGCATAGCCTCTGATTAGCATGCATTTCTATTGTATGTGTTAGAGCAGCTTTGACATTATCATAACCTATTTTGTGTTGTGAGTTTGAAACGACATGAGGGTAGAAAGACGATAGCAGAATTGACTTAAATGATGGATTTGATGTAAAATAACTTTATTAGTTTTAATAACCTCAATAGTTTTAAATTAGCTGAATAAAAATTAGCCGAAACAGGTCAGAACAGATGAAGAGAAATGTAGCAGTACATCACTTGCTCACCAATGTATGCTCTGCAGTGAATGGGTGCCGTCAGAATGAGAGTCCAAACAGGTGATCAAAACATCACAATAATCCACAAGTTATCCACACCACTCCAGTCCATCTATCTTGTGTGAAGTGGAAAAACAGTCCAAAACAATTCTAAACAGATATGGTGGACATATTAATAATTTCAAATATCCTAATACCCTTTGCTTAAAGTTTACAAAAAGCAAAAAAGCTCTGTCTCCTTGACAGAGTCAGTATGACCTTTGCTCTTGAATGTGAGCTTTGTTGAAAGAGTGCCCAGATTCTGTCTGTGGTCATGTTGGGCTTATTAGCAGACATGTCCTAAAGGCACCATGAAATATATTCTGACCTCGAATGCAGTTTTAGAAGAACTATATGCATATGTAGCTATATATATATTTACATATATACATATATACAGTAGTAGTAGACTTCATGGGGCAACCGTTTCCCAAAGATTTTCACTGCATATTCATTTCTGTAAATGCTTTTCCTTTTTCCAAAAAAGGAGTTGACATCATTTTCTGTGATAATTTACAGCATGTCATAGATCCTGTGCATAGAGGCCCAGTTTATGTACACTTTAAAAACATGGGTAGTAAATTTCACAATTATTTAACAAAGTAACATAAAGGAACACTTTGTATTAAGCATGACGTTTTGGAATAGTAGTAGTATTTTCTTGTAAAACATAACCTAACAATCTGTTCATTTTTATAATATGAATATGAATATGTAACTCTTCAATTGGTAAGGTGTTATGTGTTGCTAATAAGTTGCATTTGCTAAGTGTGGTTAAAATTGTTTCTGAGGCTGTCGATATAGAAGTTTGCATAATAATAGTATGCTCATTTTTGCAAGCCGACATACATAATCACTGAAACATGTCTGGAGTTTGTGCATGAGTGGAGTTATGTAACACGTTCCTCGTTTTCTTTTTATGAGCAGAACAATGTGCAGTTCCCAATATTAGCTGTCTTATCCTCTGTGATAACAGCTGGGACAAATGCAGGATAAGCTTGCGCTGATTACACTGTTAAAGACATGTTTCGTTTCAGGTTTGTTTTTATCCGTGTGCCGAACCTCAGGTTAAGATCAGTCATGAATACACAGGTTCATGCAAATGCAGCGTGCTATTACTGCAAGAGGATTGTAAATACACACTCCGAGTCTACACACCATTTAATCTCACTGAGATATAAAAATCACAAGTGAGCTCTCTTTAATATTTCCCAGAAAGCAATACAATGAAATTGACATTAAATACCCTTAGATGTTAAATGTAATAGTACAAATCTCAACAATATGATTTGCCAAGATACCAAAGCCTTATTCAAAAGTCAAGCATCTCAATATGAACTCCACCATTTCTCAAATAATCTATCCACATTTATTTTATGTCAACAATTGACTTACATTCATTTTTATCTTTTCAAAGGAATTTTCTGAGAAATTAAAAACATATTCTTAAAGAAGTATTTTTTTCAAATTCGTTTGCTCATCAGAACAGATTTGTAGAAATGTAGCATTATGTGACTTGCTCACTATGCATCCTCGGCATTGAATGGGTGCCGTCAGAATGAGAGTCCAAACATCACAATAATCCTCAAGTAATCCACACTACTCCAATCCATCAATTAATGTCGTGTGAAGGAAAAAGCTGTGTTTCTAAGAAGCAAATCCATCAAGACATTTTTTTAAGCAACTTCAACCAACTGATAAATATCTGTTCTGATGAACAAACAAACAAATATACTTCTTGGATGGCCAGAAGTTGAGTAAATATTCAGCACATTCTAATTTCAAAGTCTCTTGAGCTGTGAAATAGAAATGTCTAGAAAGAAAATATTCTTGCATACAGTAGTTCCACTTAATTTACATTTAGTCAAACAGTGATTTCATCCTCTTCTTTGATCATGTTTATTATTTATTTTGATGAGATCATCATCATCATCATCTCACTGATAAACAGAATGCAGATCCTCACATGTCTGATTTAACCTGTCAGTCAAAGCCCTCTGACCATTAACAACCTACCTGAATCATCGGCTCATTATCAGGAGGTTCAACTTTGTCCTAGAACAGAGAACAGATTCAGGAACACAGCTGAGTGGAGGACGCCTTTCAAACTGACATACTCAGATATTCTCTCTGGATCTTAACCATTTTCTTCTGTACGCTTGTATTTCTGTTTGTGATTCTAGTGCCTGGAACATGGCGCTTCTCTCAGACAAGGTGAAGTATTGCCTCCGTTTGCTTTTACTTAGATTTTCATTGTTTGTGTCATATTACAATAGGGTCATTCTCAGGTAAAGTGCCATTTTTATTTATTTGAAAAATGTTACTGGTGAACCAGCCCAACTCAGGCCCGAAGAATTAACCTCAGGCTCAAAGTAAAAAGGGACCACCCGGGTGCATCCTCAAAAATATTTTTTTTACAAATTTTAACATATTTTGAGTATATACTTGCAGTGCCTGCCAATTTTTGCTTTGAAATTAAATTAATTTTATGCTAAATATACACACGAAGTTTGGATTAATACAAATTGTTTAATGTGTTTGAAAGAATTATCTTATTCTCACCTAGGCTGCATTTATTTGCTCAAAATACAATAAAAACAGTAATATTGTGAAATATTATTATAATGCAAAATATCTGTTCTGTTACCGAATAAACATTAAGATGTAAATTATTCCTGTGATGCAAAGTTAAGTTTTCGTCAGCAAATCCTGCAGTCTTCAGTGTGACATGACCTTTCCGAAATGTCTAAACAATGAAATACTGTTAGCAATTATGATGTCGAAACAAGATACATGGTCTATGCTTAATTTCATGAAGTGTGCGATCGCGATTAATCACAGAAAAAGGGTGTGATTAATTAGATTAAAAATTGTGATCGATTGGCAGCCCTATAGTTCATATTGAGGTATCTGATGCATGTTCTTGGCAATTCCCCTCATTCTTACGAAAAAGAAGAGCTATGTGTGAGATTACAGTTACATTTAAACTCATTTCACACATTTTTCACATCTCAGTTATTGAGAAAAAAAGCAGTCTACTAATTTGAGGTGTTAATGAACCAGTGTATTTATCCTACAGTGCTTGTGGAAATGACAATAATGCAATCGCTGGTGATTATTATCTTTTCCTATTTAGCCTAGTAGCCCAGCGCACACATAAACAGGTAAAAAACCCAAGGCTCCTCTCAGAGTTTTTCCATTAACAACAGACGATGCATAAAAAGTTAAACAAATCTACACTATTAGACCAAAATGTCGTAATCACCCATGCACACTCATCCGTGAAAACTGTTGTTGTGTCGGTGGATTACGTCTTTGCCATCTATAATCTTGATTTAGTACAGCAATCAGTTTATGAAAGACCTCCCAACTGGAATTGGAGTTTGGGCATTGCTCTTTTGTTGTGTTTATGCCGTTTATGTTTCTTAGATTTGTTTGATGTCAAAGTGCAATTAAACGAGCCTAGCTTTGCTCTCGTTTGAGGAGTCTCACTTTACCAGTTTCCTTCCGTGTCCTCGAAACCGCCAGCTATGAAATTGTCTCATGCTCTTTAAAGGTTGACTAGTCAAGCGTAGCTTTGTGTGTAACTCTTCTGTGCCATTAGCACAAACCATATAAAACTTTGTTCAGATGAGATAAGCTTATCTTCACTTCAAAAGCACATGACCACGGTGCAAAGTAGGTCACAGGGTGCTGTTGAATCATGTCATGTTTCAGACGCTTTTATCTAAAGTGACGTACAACTGGGGAATACATAAAGCTATTATTTTTCAAACAGGTAAACAGACACAGGAAGTGCTCATAATACCAAATGTAAGGCATTGTTCAAGTAAGTACAAGCTAGAAAGGGAAGGAATAAATAAAGAGAAAATTAAGTAGTGTTGAAAATTTCGGCATTCTGGATGGGGTGGGAAGATCATTCCACCAGCCAGGAACGGTGAATGAGAATGTTGTGGAAATTTACTCTCTGCTGCTCTGAGTTTGGTCCGATGCTCACGAAGAACGTCAGATAACCAGGGGTTAGAAGGGGCAGCACATGAGAGAGGACAAATATTGTCTAGACAAGAGGTTACAGTAGAGCAGAAAGTGTCAGTTGATGCATTCACACTCCAGAGATGAGAAATGTATAGGTAAGGGAAGAAAGGAGGACGCTATCATACTACGGAGGAAAGATGGGAGGGGGAAAGGGAGAGTAGGTTTCATCTAAAAGTAACCGGTAAAGGGGTTGATGGATCACAGGTTGCCTGATTTGTGCATGTTTGCAGTGGTAAGTTGTTTGAGATCAAATGAAGCAAGGAGTGAATGGAAGTCTGTAGCATAAAGTTTGTCCAGATAAATGTTGAAGTCACCAAAGACTAAAAGTGGACTGCCATCCTCCGGGAATGAGGACCGCAGCCCATTCAGCTCCTCTAGGAAGGTGCCTAGAATTTGTCCAGGAGGAGGGTAAATTATCACAACCTGGAGATTTATAGGAGCTGTGACAGTAATCGCATGAGGTTCAAATGTGTTATAACTGCACATGGGAGAGTGGGTTGAGAATTTCCACTTGTTAGGAATGAGCAGACCAGTGCCCCCACCTCAGCCAACAACCTAACGGGGGCTGTGAGAGAAAAATAAATGGTTCGATACAGCAGCTGGGGTTGAGGAGTCTTCTGGACGAATCCAGGTCGTAGTCGAGCCTAAAATGCTGAGTGTGGATTTTAAAGAAAAAGCAGAAATAAAGTCTACTTTGTTTACAGCTGACTGATAATTCCAGAGACCCACAGACAGAGAAAGAGGTGCAGAAGAAGATGTAGAGATGTAGGATGAAGGTTAGCAAGATTGCATTGCCGTCTGTGTGTGATGTTAGAGTGTTGTCAAGAGAAAAGTTGGAAACACATGATAGAGGTCAGAAAGGGGACAGAAAAGGAGAGTGTTTAAAGGGAAGATAAATGTAATACTTAAGTTGGTTGATGGTTTCAATGCTTGGTGAAGTCACACAAGTGAAGTCAAATAAATACACAGTCTAAAACACTACAGTGAAAACAGCTGTGGCCACCGATAGCAGGGCAATTGCTCTGAATTATGTCAATGAAACACAAATAAACTGTGGATTGAAAACTAGACTGAGGTTTAGATGTTCCCAGTGGTGTGTGATATTCACTGTAGAAACTGATCTGTTGCCACCTTCACATTATGTAACACCTTCACATACACTATGTGTAATTGTGAATCATTTTGAAAACGTCGTTGTGTATACGTGGAACATTTTAGAAACTCAAGGGAAAAGCTTTTCAGTTTTTGACTACATCGTTGTCGTGTATACGTACTGTAGCCTAAAACTCTAGAGGAGACATATGAGGTTTCTAGATGTTCCTAAAATCAAAGGAGCAGCTGAGACTAAAGTATTCAATCTTCTTTCAATACTATTGCTGTACTGTAGACAGTTGAGATATTGAAGTAGGCTTATTATGAAGAAATCATAAAAACGTTTTCATTCAGACAAAATAGAAGAACAATACTAATGAATTTGACAAAAAAAAATACTATAACAGAAAGTACAAAATAAATACAAATAAAAATGTATAGCAGTGTTTGAATTATACTTAAATAAGTTAGTATTAAATATATCTCTATGCAATTGATATGCATAGAAGAAATTTGGTCTTCGTAGAATTTGATGGAGGATATCTCCTGATGAGTTCATATTTAGACTTTTGACTGCAAACTTTGATATCTTCTGAACACAATTTTGAGGCATGTTTTTCAAAGATTAAATTTAATAGCAGGAGATTTACAATGAGCAAACATCTCCATTTTATCTCTGAATAAATATCTTTATATTTAATCTAATTGCTGTCTGCAAAAAGCAATTGCGATCAAAGATAGAAATGATCTCATTTATGATTTTTATTCCTAAAGGCATTAATAAAATGTAGCAAAGACTACCAAGATCTTTATCTACCAAGATAAAAAGAGAAGTTTAGAGAAAATGTTGCTATAAACACAACCAATAACTTAATGCAATTCTGCAGAGACAGCTTATCAACCAAAACAAATTTAAACAGAAAAGCAATAAAACAGTGACTTAAAGCCTATCTTTTCTGTGTGTGTGCAACGCTGACACAATGCTCTAATTGCCCTGGCGTTGAGTTTATTTTCTCTGGCAGAAGGATTTTTCACTCCTGGCTTTCAAATCTAGCACATCAAGATTTTGTTCAGTGCATGATATTCTTTTTCATTTGTATTTCTCTTCTTTTCTGACTTTGCATGGGTCTTTAAAGTCAGCAGAGCTGATGTGGAGGCTCAAACATCTTCATCATGTCAGATGTAAAGCATGACAGACAAGTTTTTGTGTCATTGTGCTCGTTATATCAGGTGCATGGCCCGGTCACATGGATTCAATCTTTATTTTGTCATTTCCTGACACATCTGATGGCGTCCCACTGCTTTATGCTGTAACCAGGCCTGTGGAGAGATGTTTCTGTCAGCTGTTTCAAATGTCATTTTCTGTGGGTGTTCTCTATGCTACAGTGCTAATAATAACATCGCAGGCTTTCAGATGAATACTTTATGCCAGTATGATGACCTGGTTGAACTTTAACAGTCGGAGCAGCTTCCTGCTTCATTCTTTATAAATTGTGAAGGGAATTTTTACATTTAGGACCCCAGACGTGCAGAAATAACAAAGACATCACCATATTGTTGCATAGTGCTCTGGGTGCTCACAAAAAGTCCTCTAAACTCTTAAAAATAAGGTTTCTTTATTATCACTGTTGGTTCCGTGAACTTTTAACATCTATGGAAACTTTCATTGAACAAAAGGCTTTTTATAGTGGACACAGTTTCTTTAGAGCATTAAAATGTTCTTTACACTAAGAAAATAATGGTTATTTCAAGAAATGTTCACTGAAAGGTTCTTTGAGGAACCAAAAAAAGGTTCTGGCATTGGTACAAAAACACTCTTTTGAAAGCTTTACTTTTAAGAAGATTGTGTTCTCCTCAGAAATGACCCCTCAAGCTTTGAGCTCCTTTGCTGTTATTTAATTTAAATATTTTTATTTTACTATATTTGTTCCTTTTAATATTGAATTTTTTGTTTCCTTCTTATTGATTGATTTGGCTTGTATGAACTGCATATTTGTATATTTACCAAGTCAGTCTGGTTACTTTACAGTAATTTACGAGGTTTAATGTGCGAAAGCAACTTAAAATATGGCTTGCCTTTGTTGTTGTTCCCCTCTTCCTCCAACTTCTCATCTTTCCTCTATATATCAGGCTTATTCTGGGATTGAACTCCTAGACCTGCTCCTCGAGCCTCATAGGATCCCTCATCTGGAGAGCAGTGGTGACCATGGCAACCCCGTGTGGTCAATCACAGATCAAAGCGTGAGTGGACCGACATCTGTTCTCTGTGACCTGAGTTTATGTGATGGATCACAACACAACCTTCCTGCTGAGAGCATTTTATTTTTAGTTATTTTAACTCATTTAATTAATGAGACACAATGGAAGGCTTCCATTAAACACAGTCACAGCATTTTATGTCTGACCCAAATTTATCTGTCAACTGTGTATGTGTTTGTGTCAGATATGAAACCGTGTGTGTGTGTAAATCAAAAACCTATAGGGAGCTGCGTACATGGACAGCATTTTAAGACATCAAAGGATGCAAAAGCTTTATGTTAAATATATTTTTTTTGTGTTTTAGAAGTCAATTTAAAATAACTGTTTCTACTTTAATACTTTAATATTTCTTCCTGTGATCAAGCAGAATTTTCTGTGTCATTACTCCAGACTTCAGTGTCACATGATCCTTCAGAAATAATTCTGATATGATGATTGCAAAAAAAAAAACATTGCTTTCAGTGTACAATGTACAAAGTGTACAATGTAAAAAAAAAAAAAAAAAAACATATATATATATATATATATATATATATATATATATATATATATATATATATATATATATATATATATATATTACAAAAATGCTCTTCTTTTTAACTTTTTATTCATCAAAGAAAACTGACAAAAAAACAAACAAACAAAAACTTTTGATATATATAGATATAAAAAAATTTCTTGGGAGCAATTTTAGTTCATGTTAAAGTAAATGTAACATAAGATAATTAACTTCAGAGACACAAAAGGCAATGCATACAATTACTAATCTGAAATATTGTCTTGTGTGTGTTTTAGTTTGTGCATTACGACAGTGTATGCATGTTTCTGCTAAGACGCAGTTGTGTGCATTTATCATCTATGAATGAGTCACATTATAGTTTGTGTGATTACTTTCTATTTGTGTTCCTTCAGATTCTGTGTCATGGTGAAGGTGTTGTTGATAACTTCCTGGACTCACTGTTGCAAGCGTCAGATGGCGTGCCACAGTCCTGCTCTCCTCCCTGGGTCCCCTCACCCTCTGACAGTGGAATCAGTGATGACACCCCCTCTGACCACCTGGACAGCCCTCCGGCGCCCACCAGTCCGCTTTTTGACACTGTCTTCCTCCCTCAGCATCCTCATCTTCTTCCTCAACATCTTCATCAGCGAGACACACCTGTCACAAACACAGAGCCTGATATCTCCATTGATCTGGGTAAGATTTCACTCTTCAAACAGTTAAACACTGTTACTTCAAACATGAATTAAAAATGTTTTTTTTTTTTAATAAATAATAGGAAACGTACTATATTCCAGCTAGTTCAAAGGCAACATTTCTCAATTAAGTTTATCTTAACTTTAACTGAAATACAAATATATAAAAACTATGTGAGCATAGTTAAAAAAAGAAAAATTAATAAAATTACAACAATACTCAAAATGACTAAAATTTTTACAAATTAAAATAAAAGAATACAATATGATATAAATGATACTAAAATAACACTGCCATACAAAAGCTACAAAATATTTATTTTTATTTATTTCTTTGCGGTGTCTTTATGTAAATATGAATAAAAATAGGTTATTAGGGAAAATATACACTAGAATTTATGCTAAAAAATCAACTTGGTAAGAAAAAAAAAGGGTTTTCTGTTCAGGTACATATTGTTTAAGTACTAACGCTGTAGGCTGTACTGATGCTCACTTCACAAAGACATTTTCTGTAATACATAAAAAACATTTAGTTGAGATTGGATACTGATAAAATCGTTAGTTCACTTGAAGATGTAAATTAGGTTGCCTTTAACTCACCTCCGAGGCAACCTAGGTATGTGACTTTCTTCTTTCAGATGAATCCAGTTATATAAAAAATCTGTTTGATCTTTCAAGCTCTATCATTGCAGTCAGCTAGTGCTGCATTGCTTCAGTCATTGCTTCAGAAATTAAATAAAAAGTGCCCATCCATAAAAAAAAGTGTCTCACAAGGCCTCAAGTAGTGAATCGATGCATTTTTGTAAAAAAAAAAAATATCGGAAGCAGCTCCAGGAGGATGATGTACAGTATGAGGTCAGCGCTGCGCATGAACTGGTGAGTCTCGTGAAAACCAACGTTTGTTAACAGGAGCAATGGAAGCAGAATTACCTTACTATAGCAAAGGAAACCAGTCTTCTCCTGGCTTATCTTGACATGCTTCGACATCCTTCTTTACAAATCCTTGTGTCAGAGCATGTGCAAAGCTGACCTCCATACGTCATTCTCCCAGAACTGCTAAGTTTACAACAGTGAGCCCAAACTAGATTAAAGTGATTATTACATTTAGAATATGGATATTTCTTTCACAAAAATGCATCGATTTGCTGCAGGAGCACGTGAGACACACTTTTTTTTATGGATGGGCACATTTAATTTGACTTCTTTTGGACTGAAGCAATGCAACACCCGCTGACTGCAATGATAGAGCTTGAAAGATCAAAGACCATTTTTAATATAACTCAGACTGGATTCGCCTGAAAGATGAAAGTCATATACACCTTGGATGCCTCAGGGGTGAGTAAAACGCAGCTTAATTAAAATTTTTGGGTGAACTTACCCTTTAACTGGTGTTGACTTTCTTCAAAATTGCTGAAATAAGGCAAAATTGCAAGCTATTTCAAATAATGTGGGAATTTGCTGAATTTCCACTTATAATACACTTATAATTCTACAGCAGACAGGAGAAGCCTGTGATCCTCAAAGGAAGCAGACTATAATAACTGATCTGAGTTTTACTTACAGCTTCACCACAGCAGAAGTTCTGCCTCTCATGCAGGTCTGAGGTCTACAAAGCACCAAGTAATTCACTAATTGTAAAATCTGAAAATGTGATTTTAAAACCAATGACACATTTCAATATGCAAATGTCACACTGTTCAGTCTTCTGTGTTCAACCGTGGTTTACAAATATCTTTCTATTGTACAAGAATTCTCAAAACAGCCTATCAACCTAATATCAACTAGGAATGAACAGAAACTGGATTTCTCAGCCAGTACTGATATTTGACTGATACTAAAATAATCTCTCTCAACTACTAATGCTGGAAACTATACAGGGAGATCTCTCTTTAAGTACATAATAGAGGTTAAAATTAACAACAAAACTATTATTCCATTTATATAATAAGCACACTGAAAATGTTTGTACATACAAAAAGGCTATTATTTTTCCTTCATGACAGATTTAATCAGAGGCTAAATTTATGATTTACAGTAAATAAGTTCTTTCTAGTGTTTTTATTGCTAATCAGCGAACTGTGAAAACTTGATAACTTTCCTGTGGTGAAAGCAATGTTAAATGGCGTACTGTTCCCCAGCTGTTTTATTGACATCTTTCTTTTGGTTGAAACACTGATTGATCGATTACACTAAACATGATACATTTCAGTAAGTTGTGCTGTTTCTTGCAACATACCTTCATATGTTCATGTTTGAACACTTGAACTGAAGGACTACTACAGCCATCTGTCACGTCACGTTTCAGAGCACCAAAAAAATTCATTTATTGCTTGAATTTTGTGTCAAAATGAACACAAGACTTGAAATCTGACTCAAATGATTCGCAATCCCGCTCCGTACTCCCAAACTGACTCAAATGATTCGCGATCCCCATAACTGACTCAAATGATTCGCCATCCCTCTACGAACTCCCGAACTGATTCAAATGATTTGCGATCCCCAAACTGACTCAAATGATTCGCGAACCCGCTTTGAACTCCTGAACTGACTCAAATGATTCGCGAACCCGCTACGAACTCCCGAACTGATTCAAATGATTCGCGATCCCGCTCCAAACTGCCGAACTGATTTAAATGATTCGCGATCCCGCTCCGTAGTCCCAAACTCATAGACATATAAATAACTAGACGCCTCATTGGCCGCTCTGAGCCGTTGCTGCGATACGTCAACGCCGCCGCCATGTTAGTGAGGGCAAGACTGCCTTAAAAATACATGGAAGTAAACGGGGAGCTCCGGTTTTTTCTGAATAAAAACACGATAACGTTCACATTTATCAACCGATTTCAGGTTTGTGATCTACGTGCAGTTAAAAACTTTGCCTCCAGTTATTTAGTTAGGTTTGGAAAATTATTAATTTTCGTAAGGAATTGTGAAAGCTCACATTTGTTTCACTTCTTGATTTCGTTTATTATTTTCGGTTTACAATTCTAATGTTAATTTAGTATAACTGTGACATATGAATGTAATTTAATTTGAATATTCATTTAATTAAATGTATTTGATTTTATTGCCTTGTCTGTGTTCAATCCCAACATTTTTCTCTTTTTTCTCTCTTTCGTGGCTCAGATCAGAACACAGCTCATTCCCTTTGAAATTCTGTGATAAAATCTAAGTAATACATCTTTAAACACTAATAATTTACTATTGTTGAGAAAATTTAATAAAACACGTAAATACAAATCAAAAAGTGACACACTAGCCTACAGATGAACTCCACAACAAATAATAACACATGTAACTGATGAGGCTATGGATCCAGTGAAAATGAAAATATGAACTGATACAGTGCACAGTAGAAATATAGTAAAAGTGATATGTTATATTAAAAAAGTACATGTAGTACAACTTAAAGTAAAGTGAATAATATGAAAAGCGAGTACAATGCTACAATAACATATTCTATATAATAGATTTATAATAGTATAAAATTATTTGTATAATATGAATAATACCATAATAAATAACTGAACAACAATAGGTTAACAATAACTGAACAACAATAGGTTAACAATAGCAAGAAGAATATGTAATATCAAGGGTGGAATTATACAGAATAGACAAAAATGAAGAATAAATTAATAGTAAATTAAAGAGTAAAATAAAAAAAATTGAAATGTAATTTTAAAATACTATTTGTGTAATAATTATTAATCAAATTCAGACACAATATAAAAAAATTGTGGACATGAGTTCCAGGTTGTGTTTAATTAATGAGCTCCTTAAGTAAAATATATACATGTATAATATATACATGTACACACACACACACACACACACACACACATATATATATATATATGTGTATATATATGTATATATATATATATATTGATATATGTTCTATAATGCACATTACACACACTCATGCAGAAAACACACACATTTTGAAACAGTGATTTATTTTTCCATGTATGTTAACACATATAAATGTTTGGGTGTGAGTGTGTAAGGTTTACCTTGTACCACAAAATCTCAAAGTATAGTTGTTTATCACAGACCAGAATATGAGATGCTCCCCTCAAAAACTTGATATTAATCAAAATTAATAATAATTATAACAACATCACAATGAGTTTATCATGATATTGCAGCTGGATTCACTATGAGTTCCTGTGTTTTTCATTTCTAGGCTATTAACATCATGTAGTTTTTGGGTAAAGACACACGCAGTACATAATCAGCATTAAACAGCCTGTGCAAAGCTTTTTAAAAGCAGTCTATAGTATTAGAATATGAGCTGGTCATTCTGTCGATTCATTCAGGGCTGCTCTGGGTTTAGTACAAACACAACACTAGTCTAGGGAGGTATAGTCTCGTCTCCGAAAACAGCTTTCTTCAGCTTTCCTTAAGGCTGTCCTTGTCCTGTTTGCAAGTGGCTAAAAGAGAAGAAAAAAGAATACATAGAATCGGTTCACAGTTTTATGAAAAGCAATGAAATCCTTATAATCAAGTGATGATAAACTTAATCGCTAACACTTTTGAAAAACGGTCCATTAGTTAATATTAGTTAACTACTTTAGTTAACATGATCTAAGCAAGAACAATCCTTCTACAGCATTTATTAATCTTAGTTGATGTTCATTTCAACATTTACTAATGCATTATTTAAAACAAAAGCTGTGCTTGTTAACATTAGTTAATGCACTGTGAATTAGCATGAACTAACGATGAAAAACTGTACTTTCATTAACTAACATGAACAAAGATGAATAAATACAGTAATAAATGTATTGTTCATTGTTTGTTCATGTTAATTAATACATTAACTAACTTTAACTAAAGGACCATTATTCTAAAGTGTTACCACTTCATCTTTGTAAATAAGTAACGGTAGTGAAATTAAAGAGAGAAGCTTTAGCTCCATCATTAATCTAGACAGTCAAAGGGCTCACTCTGTATATTGTGCTCATAACACCATTTCGTTTATTATATAAATGGCAATATAAGTTAAAACGTAATAAGAATTCATTTAAACTCTGAGTTCTTATGAAGTCTCAGCCTTCACTGCTAACTACGCTAGCGATATTATTAATCGTCTGACACTGGTGGTTAATTAAGCTGTCAACATAAAGTTAAAAATGACCAAAAACATCGAGAAAGAACAGCTGAGTCTTACCTGTGAAAGATAACACCCCGAGATCTGTTTTTACTATCGTGTGACGGTTTGTAGGTGTCCAATCTGTCGATGAGTCAGATATGTTTTCTTCTGTCCTGATTTGAGAGTTATGACAGTTGCCCGCTCCAATATGGCGGCGACGTTGACGTGCGGTCGAGCGGCCAATGAGGCGTCTAGTTATTTATATGTCTATGCCCAAACTGACTCAAATGATTCGCGAACCCGCTACGAACTCCCGAACTAATTCAAATGATTCGCGATCCCGCTCTGAACTCTCGAACTGTTTCAAATGATTCGCGAACCCGCTCCGAACTCTCGAATTGATTCAAATGATTCGCGATCCCGCTTCGTACTCCCAAACTGACTCAAATGATTCGCGATCCCCATAACTGACTCAAATGATTCGCTATCCCTCTATACGAACTCCCGAACTGATTCAAATAATTTGCGATCCCGCTCCAAACTGCCGAACTGATTTAAATGATTCGGGATCCCGCTCCGTACTCCCAAACTGACTCAAATGATTCGCGAACCCGCTACGAACTCCCGAACTAATTCAAATGATTCGCGATCTCGCTCCGAACTGCCGAACTGACTCAGGGCACCAACTCCCAGAGAGGGCACCATCAGTTGCTCCAAAACAAACAAAAAAACTTCCTCCATTCTCCCATCAGCGCTCGCGACCGCTCGCACCTCATGTTTGCGGCTGAATGTTCATAATTGATGGATGAATCCAATCCAGGGAAGAGAAAAGAAGACTAAAAGTAAAAAAAAAATAAATAAAAAAATAAATAAATAAAAAACAGACATAAAGTTGGCTTGACGTTGGACGTTGGACGAGTCTCAAATTTAGGGACCATCCCTAAAGTTACATGAGATATTGGTATACACTTTTCTAACGTCAGTAGCATTTGAGGAGAATGACTTATAGTCATAAAAACAACTGTAATTGTTCATGTAGGTGTCAGCTATAATGCACAATTGAATTAAATGTTTGATATTTATTAAAATAAAATCATATGTAAATTATGCTACTCTTTCACATGGGCTGAACGCAAATATAAAGCTCAAAAGCATTTGAGGAGAAAGACTTGCAGTCATAAAACAATTGTAATGTGTTCATTTAGGTGTCAGCTACAATGCACACCTTATACATTTTTAACATTAAAATAAAGTATAAATCATTTAGGTAAAAATGAGGCCAGTTTATCACTTTCAGGCACATTCCTTTGAAATTTTTTTTAAAGGTTCCCTTACGAAAATTACCCATGGTTTTATCAATAACACCACAAATCATCATTCTTGTAGCCATGGCAACTGCAAATTAACCATGGTTTTGTTACTTCAAATAATATTAATATACTGTAATATTTTTTTGTTTTTGTTTTTTTCGTATCGTATAGACAGACTGACAGAAACGGCAATGTCTTTACGACAACCTGTCAAAATAAAATCTCGGTATAACTTGAAGAAATTCAAACAGAAATATAGTACTATTGCACAGAAGAGTATGCTATACTTCAAGTAGGCCTAATAGCTAATAATAATAGTTCATTAAAAAACACAGAAACTCTGGTTACAACCCACCAAAATAAAAGTATGGCCTAACTCAAAGAAATGATGTAAGAAATTGCACATTAAAATATAGCCTACTTTAAAAATATATATACTAAACATTATTTTAAAGAAATATCACACAAGTTTTCATAGAAGTTTTAATTTAAGCTTGCCAAAACAATAACACCATATTTTTCAAAAACAATTTCTAAAAGTACATTTTTATTTGTGCCTATAATGTTTATTTATTTATTATTATTGTCAGCTAATAAAACCTATGCTTCAGGGACCATATTCATATAACACCTGAGGCTAATTGTAGCTCTTGACTGGTTGAGTTGGATGATGATTAACACTAAACTGTAGAAAATCAGTTGAGTCTCCCCAGCTGGAAATGTTATTGGCTGTTAAAATCTTGTGTTTCTTATAATAAATTGACATATTGATAAGACTGAACCTTTTATATTGCTCTTAATGACATGTCGATGCATACTGTATGCATTAGTGAGTGTGGTGGTGCTTATGGGGTATGGTCACTTATTCCTTATATAAACTGTTTCAAATGCAAGACATTGATTGCATGAGATTAAGTTTGTAAATGATAGCCTGTGTCCTTTTGTAGTGTGCACATATACTATTTATCATCAAACTGTGAAAACTGTGACTAAATTCAGTATATATTCGTCTGCCATATGTTGCCACCCCTCAAAATTTCCTGCCCCCTTCTCGCCACCCCATCAATATTTTTCTAGATCCGCCCCTGATCAGAAGTAACAAAACACAAAAACTGATTGTGATTATTGTATGGGAGTCCTATTACAAATAATGTTTGATGAAGGAAAACTGTGGATCTGGCAACCCTGGCTTGAGCTATATGGGTGATTCATAGGGTCAAACACATTTTTCTGCCCCTTTTTAATTGTTAGCATATAATCGGCCCTGATCATTGGCTGCTTTTAAACAATTGGTGATACTAATTATTAGCAATACATTTGTGCACCCCTAACAATCACACAGAACAGCTGCAACCAAATAGTGCTACCAAACACCTTATGCAACTGCATAGCAAAGCCCTGAATCTACCCAGTGGTGCATTTCCCAAAAGTCACAAGTTGGCCACAATTTACCAAGAGAGTTCAATGGAACTTGCAATCATTGTAAGCTAACAAAGCTATGTGGAAACACACTCTAGAGCAGTAGCACCCAAATAGTAATGTGCTAAAAAATTATAAAAACATCTTAGCTACTACTAGCAACACCCAAGAAAAGTAGCAACCATGTATAAAAGTGCTAAGAACACCTTAGCAACACCTTAGAAAGCACCCGAACACCATTCGAAAGCACCCGAACAAGCACTCAGAAAATGAAAGATCTGTGTTTTCTGTTGGTTTTTAGACATGGTGTGATGTAAATGCATTGTGTGTGTGTGTGTGTGCAGCAGATTGGGAGGCCTGTCTGTTCTCTGAAGGTCTGACAGACTCTCAGTGCACATCAGCAGTGCAGAGAAATGAACCAGCCACCGTTTACCAGCTCACCGTAAAAGACCTGCTGCTCTCCAACATCGCAGAAGCTGTGAGTACTGAGAGAACACAAACAGACATCATGTAGAGTGTGTGACTCAACTGTTCTGCTGTGAAATATACAGCTAGTGTGACATCCACACGGATGCTAATGACAACCGGCTCTATAGAGGAGAGACAGAGAGCAGCGGAGATGTCAGATTTCATACTGGAAAACAGGAGATGTGGAAAAACTCAGGAAGAAATACATGACAGAGAAAAAAAAAGGTCTCTTCCAAGAACTGAGATACTTAGACAATGTTTGAAAAAAATCTGGTGTGGATTTTACCATTTTTATTCTGAATTGCAAAGAAAAAGGAAGTAACACTTTGAATTATACATTACGTTTTTAAAGACTAAAGTACAGTAGTATTTTAGAGTGTACTAAATTATAATTTTAGAAAATCAAGGGCTTCACATGCATTCTTCAACAACATTCCCAGAATGCATTGCAACAAGCAGTTGCCACACACACACAAAAAAAGATTCAGTAATTGTAAAAGGAAATATATTTATGCTTTCTATGTAAAGACTTCTGTTTCTGCTGTTCTTTTGAACTTTCTATTTATCAAAATACACATAAATCGTGTGGAGACTGGAGTAATGATGCTGAAAAGTCGGCTTCATAGCAAATTCATAACAAAATAGTTTTTTTAAATTGGAATAATATTTCACAATCACTTTTTTTACTGTATTTATATTAAATAAACAGCTTCAGTGAGCATCAGAGCCTCTGTCTAGACATATTAAAAAATATATAATAATAATAAAAAACTGATGAAAAACAAAATGTAGTGTAAAAATTGTGGCCTTTAAAAGTTGAACTTTTATCTTCACACAAATGCATAATGAAGGACGATGCAACAGCACATGTGTATAGACCACCACCAATTAAACAAAGCATTGTGTTATTGATTTATGTGATGCACGCTGTAAAAAACCAAGTGAACATATGTATTTGTGCAGCACTTTTCTGAATGCCTGAGTCTGAATGGATTTGTTGTCATTATTCAATGCAGTGCACTGATACTTGAGACTGAATATACTGTCCTTGTGTGGCACTTTGCAGCTCTGTCTAGTAATATCCACAGCTGCTCTCAAAAGAAATAATTATAATACATGCAATACAAATTTGAAAGGACATGAAACGAAATGTGTTTCTATGTCTAGTCGAAACCCTCCACCCAGCAATCCCAGCAAGAACTGCTTCTCAATGAAGATGAGAAAAAGCTTTTAGCCAAGGAAGGAGTCAGTCTTCCCAGCCAGCTGCCACTTAACAAGGTTTGTTGAACACTTAGACCATGTCCTCTATCTGAAACTCTGCCATAACTAGCTAATCCAGCCAAACCTTTAAAGAAAAGTCAAATTTGCCATCTAAAGCCAACAGTGTTAAAAGAATAGTTCACAGAAAAAAATATAGGAAAATGAGCTAAAACTATTTACTCACCCTTATTGTAGACTAGTTTGTTTCTTCATCACAACAGATTTGGAAAAATGTAGCAGTCCATCACTTGCTCACTAATGGATGCACTGCAGTGAATGGGTGCCGTCAGAATGAGAGTCCAAACAGCTGCTAAAAACATTGCAATATTTCATAAGTAATCTACACCACTCCAGTCCATCCATTAATTTATTATGAAGCAAAAAGCATGTTTGAAAAAAAAAACCACAAATCTATCATTAAGATTTTTCTCCAGTCAAAAAGTAATCTCATCTGAATCAGGAGAGAAATATAAAGAAATCAAGCACTATTTACAAGTCAAAACAGGTTTAAACAAATCTGTGGGTGATTTTTGATGTTAGAGAAAACAGAAGATGGACTTTTTAGCATTATTATGGATTATGGACTCCACGGCTGAGTCTAAAATTGAAAATGCCTTAATGATGGTTTTGTTATTTTATGAACATGCAGCTTGTCACTTAAGATATTAATTGATGGACTGGAGTCATGTGAAGCACTTGTGGATTTCTGTGATGTTTTTGATCTGATGATCGTGACTGGTCTATTTAAAGGATGAGACTTATTCTGTCATATTTTGCATCGCACTTTCTCCCATTCATAAGAGTGGACCATATTGATATATATAAAATCTTTGAGGTATAATGCATCTTTCATACTCATGGTGATGGTGTCATAACATCACATGACCACTTGCAGTATCATCACAGTAACAAGCATATATTTACTGCTGGAAGCCTGATCAGACATCAGTAGAAAGGAAAGAGGCTTTTACAGAGGCTGAGATGAATGAAGTCAGTGATGAAAGGCACCTCTCATCGAAATAACACTCCTCTTTCAGCCTCAGAGTGCTAGGATAATGGATAATGACAAGATTACGCTGATTTGATTTGATTCACGTGCTGCCTGAGGTTTCAGACCTAATCAAATCTGTATCAGAATAAATGTCTGAAATGTTAGCCCTCTCATTTCAAGATGAATTCATGTTAATATTCCGTCTATTCTGGCCTGTTCTCTCGTGACTTTCTTAGTACGAAGAAAAGGTTTTGAAGAAGATTCGGAGGAAAATCCGCAACAAGCAGTCGGCGCAGGAGAGCCGCAAGAAAAAGAAGGAATATGTAGATGGACTGGAGGGCAGGTGATTATATACATGCATAAATACATACATCAAATTACATGTACTGTACACGTAAGAAATATGAAGCAGCACTAATGTTTTCAACATTGAAAATAATCAGATATGGGTCTTGAAAAGCAAAAAACTGAAGACTGGAGTAGTGATGCTGAAAATACTGTACAGCTGCGCATCACAGGAATAATTAACATTTTCATATAGAAAACAGTTATTTTAAACAATCCGAATATTTCAAAATTTTTTTGTTTTACTGCCTCAAGTACCGGCTCCCAAGTCTGAATGGTGATTTCTGTTGTGAACGGTTTTACAGTATGTACCTGACTTGTGTACAATAAAAGCATTGACCTCAGATGGCCTGTCTGTTGTACAAGTAAACAGTCTGACTGAATTAATGAATATGACATCAAAGAAAAACTCATTAGTAAACTTGCAGTAAAGTTGAAATTGAGGTCGAAAGTCATTAAAAAAATCCAGGCTCGAATTTATCTCAACTTAGGATCAAAGGAATCCAATATCCTCCGAGAGGCTGGAGAAATTATTTAGAACACACTGCTGCACACATTTCGGGCATGAAATTGCCCTTTAAGGAACGGCCCGTGGGTTTATCTGTCCAAAGGACAAACTCATTTCACAGCCGGCGCTGCAGTCACTAAAAGCACCCCAGGCATCTTGCTGTTTTTATTCACACATTCACAAATCAGTCGTCTGAACGTCACCGTCTGATGCCAACAAACACCTGTGGGATTGTACTGACCTCAAAGAAAACGTCTAGTTTTGAATTTGACAATAAATCCTGCTAATCAGGACACCAACAGAAAGACAAAATAAATTTTTTAAGCTAGAAAGTTAGGAAGCGGATGAGATTTATCCTCCATTTTAATACAACTTGTAATGTTAAAGGGTTAGTTCACCCAAAAATGAAAATTATATCATTAATGAGAGCTCTGTTTATCGTCAGAACACAGTTTAAGATATTTTAGATTTAGTCAGAGAGCTCTCAGTCCCTCCATTGAAGCTGTGTGTACGGTATACTGTCCATATCCAGAAAGGTAAGAAAAACATCATCAAAGTAGTCCATGTGACATCAGAGGGTCAGTTAGAATTTTTTGAAGCATCGACAATACATTTTGGTCCAAAAATAGCAAAAACTACGACTTTATTCAGCATTGTCTTCTCTTCCGTGTCTGTTGAGAGAGTTTTTAATTTACATTTTTCAGCGAACAAACCCTTTAATCTAGAACTACTTTCATTTATTCAGTCCTGTTCATGAGAACAACTGTTCCAACAATTATTACTGAATTATCATCTAATGTTATTGATGCATCCAGCACCACATACAGTACACTATTTAGGGAGTGTTTGTGTGCATGTGAACGCCTGCTGTTTGTAGGTCAGATTTATCACTGTGAGTAATTGGCCAATATACTCTGGTCTAGGATGGCTGCCTGTAGCACTCAGAATCAGGAATTACAGAGGAAAGTCTTCCAGCTGGAGAAAACCAACACGTAAGTCTCATTTCACAACAATATCAGATCGGCTCCACTCTGACAGGGCTATAAATCAATGGTTCGCTTCAGGATCTGGATTCACATTGGACATCAAGTGGCCCAAAACAGTACTGAAACTGCTTATTGTACAAAAAGAAAGTACATTTTCCTTAAAAATGAATTAAGTACATTTTTCCTACAGTCTGACAGTACAATGAATGCATGTCACAATTTCCATGCCATCTTTGGCTAGCTTCTACCAATTCCTGATTTATAATATGACATACAACCTGTTTGATCTCCTCCATTGATAAAACTATTTATTTTGATATTTGAACAATGCAAGATCACACAGTGAGATGCTTATTATCATTCACATTTGACACTGCTTTCCCTCTGTTTGTAAATACTATTATCACATTTTTACATTTCTATTTATCTCATTAACATTTTGAATGACTTTCTATCCATATAAATATGTATAGCCTATATGAAGTATGCTGTTTCCCAGGAAATCCGTCCTGACAAGATTAAAATATGAATAATTATTGTAGGAGTGTTTATATCATATCTGTAAATAAATTTACTGCATTGGTCTATTTGCCTTTAAATAGCCTTACAAAGTAATAGTTTAAACCATTATTTGATATGAATAGAAATGTATGTCTGAAGTAAGCATTGGTAAACTTTTGTAATGTAAAATAACTGTGAAAGCAGCAATGGCATATCAGCTACTTACATGCTCATAAGACATATATCTTTCCGTCTTTCTTTTGTTATTGGGAGAGTTTTGATGTCATTAGTGACATCTGAAGTGATAACACGATCATCCACCTCAAACATCGCGGAGCCGAAGCACAACTCACGTAATGATCAGAACAATGTTCCTCCGCGAATAAAAGGGAGTTTTATGCTTCAGAGAGCTAAAAGTACCATTTTTCACCTAAAATATCTTCAGTCTCATGTCAAAAAATTCTCAATGAATCATAATTTTCAAATGAAATGACAATCCTTTAATGATTTTTGGGTTAAGTGGGTGTTTTTATGTTTATGTATCAAAGTGTATATAATCAGAATTTATTCTGAATTTCCGTGTATGATCTTTTTTTACACTTTGAAGATTCTTGATTAATCCTTTTGGCTCCAAATTAACAGCATTCTGAAGAAGATATTGACGAGCTACAGAAACATCTGGGTTGATGGACTGAACTTCAAAACTTATTTTAACCTTGCTGACATTTTCCAAACACTCATCCTTCCACATGCTGCATATTTGTCCTTAGATGAAGCCGTTCCCTTTTACACTTTTAAAGTTCACATCAAATGGAAGTTCCATTACCTCTTCCTCTAACTCTCTCCATCCGTCTGTCCGTCAGGTCTCTGATGGAGCAGTTACGCCGGCTGCAGTCTCTGGTGATGAACAGCTCCTGTAAACCGGCTCAGACGGGAACCTGCATCCTGGTAAGATGACAGCACAGGAGGAGGAGCCTAAGAAAGGAAAAGAAATTAAGGAAGGAAGGAAGTTCCAAGCTTTGAAGGAATCGGCACCAAGTGTTTTTATAACTAAAGCACAATCAAAGTCAAGCTTCAAAGTGAGCATTTGCAGAAAAGGTAGAAAAAAAAGAGGAAAGTAAATGTTGGGTGACACATAGGCCTTAACTCACTCTTCTTCTTCATTACAACTGATTACATCAGTGACTGATCTCACTGCCACCTTCCAGAAGAGCTCAACAATGTCTCAAAACTTTGCAAAGATTTTCCAAAATAAAATTAGCAACAAGTCAGAAATCTCAAACAGTTATAAGGGTTTTAAAGGGTCAGTCGAAAATGTGACTAAAAAAAATGACAAAATAACTGGAAATTAACTACTTTAGTTAGTCAGTATAGTCTTATATTTAGCATTAGCATAGTTTTAATTATATTTTAATTATATATATATATATATATATATATATATATATATATATATATATATATATATATATATATATATATATATATATATATATATATATATATATATATATACTGTATCATGATCTGAGCTTCGCTCTTCACATACTCCTTTGTATACTCCTGACAGTCAAAGGAAGCAACCAGAAGAAAGATAATCATTGTTTTGTGTTTCATAAACTGTCTCTTTCTGCTCTGCAGGACATTTCGTACTCGTCGCTGTCCGCTCTCTGTCGAGATGCATCATTCGATACAATTACATTCTCCTTTAATAATAAATCCTTGCCTGAATAGATGAATGAATCATTTCATAAGTGAGGCATCGAGAGGCTGTTTGAATTAAAATGAACACTGATGCCATGAAGATAAATGAAGTGTCTGGATATTACAATATTGCTGACGTGTATAGAGCAGACTTCATGATTTACAGCATCTCAAAACATGTTTAGAATGAAAGAGCTGAAAAGGAAAGAAGTTAGGGGAAAAAATGTCCAGAGGAAACAAGTAAAGAAAAGAAGGACTGAATATATTATAATTTACTAATGTACGCTACTGTTGTTGTTTTGTTTTTGTAAGGATGCATTCAATTGATCAAAAGTGAAGGTAAAGACATTTGTCATAAAAAAAGATTTCTGTTTAAATGAATGCAGTTCGCTTGAACTTTTTATTTATCAAAGAATCATGAAAAATAAAATGTATCATGGTTTCCACAAAAATATGAAGCAGCACAACTGTTTTCAACATTGACAATAATCCGAAATATTTATCGCGCAGCAAATCCGCATATTAGAATGATTTCTGAATGATTGCTGAAAACTGATGCTGAAAATTCAGCTTTGCATCACAGGAATAAATTAGTTTTAAAATATATTAACATAGAACACAGTTATTTTACAATTTAAAAATATTTGTAACTTATTACTGCAAAAAAAAAAAAAAAAAATGGACTTGGTGAGAAATAGAGTATGCAATGTTTCAAAAACATCTGAACAGTATATATAATAATTCTCAAGTATATGAGAAAATATATTGCAATATTGCTGTTTTAAGTAAATAACATCCTTGTTTTTCTGCATCTTTTTATCTTTCCTGGAGCAAGCCGTTTAAAGGATGTAGGTCATCAGCTGACCAATATAGCAGGACTTGCTTATTTACTTCCTCTCGTTTAATATTCCTTCTTTTCCTAGGTGCTGGTCCTTTCCTTCTCTCTCATTCTCATCCCGAGCCTCCAGCCCATCTCACACAGGAGGGCCGCTGACCCCGGGGACTTCAGCCCCGTGAAAGGTCAGTCAACACTGACTTTGATAGCAGGCCACATGAAAGAGTGCATTTACATCATTTTATACTTCTGAATGCATTCCAGAAAACAGTGTAACTACCAGACATCTCTGTTTACCATCTGAGGCATACAGTGATTATTACACATATATAAGCTGCTGATTTTCATCTGTGTAATACAGACACTCCATATCAAGGTGTAACCTGGTTTATATTCAGGTTTTCTCTAACAGGTCAAAGTCTTATGGGAGATGGCAGCACTGAAGTGAACAGACTTTTCATGTGGCACAACTTTTTCTCTTATCTCCTCATGTTTGACCTTTCTCGTAATCCGCTTGGTTTCATTTCTGATACATTCGTTTTTAGGATACAGTCAGCTTGATAAGATGTGAACATATTTTAAACTTTTAATTAAATACTACTTTAATACATACTAAAATCACACAGTACAATGTACAAAATGTCCCAATTTTCATTGCTCCCTCGGCCATTGTATTAGAAATACAAACTTGTTAACTTTTTTTTAAATATATGTATATACACTATAATAACTTTCTAGATTTACAATGTCAATAACATCACAGTTTGTGAAAAGGGTCTAAATAGAACATATAGTTAAATTTTATAATAAATATATTTGATATTATTACCTGTATAATTAAATTGTGTATCACACATATCTTTTTTTAATTGTTTAAACATGAAAATATTCAGTTGCTTTTATATTTTACCTTTAAATAGTACTGCATATAAAGTACATAGAAAAAATATGTAATAATACAAATATTATTATTTATATTATTTAATTTAGTAAAATAATATATGTATCTTTTTAAGCATATTTATTATTAAATATGCTTAAAATATCATATTATTAATTTACTAATAGCATATTTTTCTCATGCATGGGTGTTTAAAAATTAAAATATATAGTCTGTTATATATTTTAGCAAGAGGATCACCATATTTGGAGTCAGTGTCATCCAAAAGTTTCAAACCCCTGCTTTAAAGAACCCAGAAACCAAAAAATAATAATAAAAATAAAAAATAAAAAATCTGAAGAACCTATGATGTTACATAGCTCAACTCAAGAACAATATTCAACCAAAAATGGGGTTTGATAAGAAAATTATACTTAAAAATGTATTTTCACTCAAATCATTTACTCATCCTCATGTTGCTTGGACCCTGAAGGTTATGTGAATGATGACAGAAATAACCCTGAAGAGTGCTGCATGTATGACGGTACATAATGTTCTTTTTCATGAAGCTAATATGGCAAGGTCCTGTTTTTATACTCATGTACAGTATAATGGAGCCACTCTTGGGCAAGCGTTTAATGCTATGTACATACAAAGGAAAAGATTTACTACTGACATGTGCATGTTTGACTGTGAAAAACCCCGGAGCCTGGAGACAGAACGCATTGAACATGCAGCAGTGAGTCACTGTGTCGAGGCCTGATTTACTCTTCCCTCTCTCCTGCAGTTCAGTCCAGGTCACTGCGCTCGGTGATGGAGGTGTACTCAGTCAACAGGGACGTGGACGTGTCGTCTTCCACCCACGGCAAGCTTCGGCTCAGGCCCGAGTACGCCGACATGGACCCTCTACATCACAACCACAGCTACAGAGATGGCGAGCATCATCACAGAGATCCCATCACGGGCCACGCTGCCACACTGAGGTGGATGACACATCCTGAGAAAGACAGGAAGTGATGTCATGGATTGGCGAACATTTTATCAGACATTTGACCAAGGCGCCGCCACTCATTCCATCCACAGACAGGAAGTTACTGTCTGACAGACATGCAAAGCAGCAAACTGCTGTTTGTTTTGCTTGTGTGTGCCATTTAGCTGCAGATTTATCTGAAGAGATTACACTGCGATTACAGAATGGAACTTTAAAAATGTAAAATGTTTCGAAAATGTACATATTTTATAGATGCTTCAGTTTACTTGAAAATAATGCACCTTAAACTGTATTGTACAAATGTCATGTAAATACAGTAATCTGGCAAATCTAAAGCCTGTGTCATCCTCAAGCGTTCATTGCATGAACATTTGTTAACATAAACTGATTCAAGTACTATGGCTAATCTAGTAGCTATTCAAGTGTTCATTGCAGCAGCATTTGTAAATATTTGACCACTTCATCGCAGATCCTTCCGGCCAAAAACACCCACAGACAGGAAGTGACCATCTGATTGACATGCAAAGCAGCCAACCACAGAATGTTTTGCTATTAACATTTAGGTATGAGTTTATCTAACCGCAGCAATATATTGAAACTGGAAAGCATGCAAAAGTTGTACAGAAAACTAAACAAATTGGGTAAAATACAAATCACAGATGCACAAATGCACACAGAATATCATACAAAGAGTTGCAACTAACCTGGCAAACTTTGGCAAATCTAGTTATTATTTCATCCTCAAGCATTCATTTCATCAACATCTGTAAACATCTTACTTTTACTTGCCATTTCATTGTGGCTTTATCTAAATAGATTACACCACTATAAAATGGACAAGAATTGGAAAAATAATGCAAATAATAATATGGAAAACACACACAGAAATAGTACAGAAAACATACACAAAAAAGTAATATAGTGTAAAATGTTGCAGGTTTATCTTTATAGCCTGTAATAGAAAAATAATACAAGTAATGATTATGTATAAATATATTGCATCGATGCTTAAGTTTACTTGCAGAAACGTACCTTAAACAAGCTATATGGTACAAAAATCTCATGCAAATAACCTGGCACTTCAAGCACAAAATGACTATTTTAAGTGTTCACTGCCTAAACTGCATGAAACCAACAAGAAAGACGTTTTCTGTGCAATATGCATCAGTGAGTGAGCATATTCATCCACAAATCGCATATATCCAGCAATATTTCCTCTGCATCTATTGCCCTTAATATTTATCTCAAGTGTTGTTTCTTTTTTTAATTTGGTTCTGCACAGAACTCCCTTGAGTTTTTTGACTCGGCTTTTGAATGCTAAACAACTTTAACCTTCGTTGCTCCATGAACTACACACACAGACCATGTAGTGTTACATGCAACATGCAACAGATATGAACCCTAAAATGGCTATGAATGTGAACATTTGTTCAATCAGGTATTTGCTCTTTCTCGCTCCACCTCTTCCTCCAGGCAGCTGCTGCCTGACTATCACAATATGTGTATAATTGGACCCGTGGAGTATTGCACATCTCCAGACCTCAGTGTTCATCAGCGCATCAGGAGTGGTCAAGGGCACATGCTGCTTTCCATTCATTAAAAACCAGCGTTCCCTCCAACATGCACCAGAGTTTCAGGTGCAGCTACTGATGTGGTGCACATTAGAGGTAAAGGAGAGGTGGCGAGGAATAACAATTACTGGTTTCACACGGTGTCGGTGCTTTTGCATCAAAACTGCACCGCAGGCGGCCGCTGGCACAAAGTGTGGAGCTCCAGGAAATACAGAACAATCTTGGACAGAATGAGCAGCTTTGTTTTTCTTCTGCCTTTAGGCTTATACATTTTGGTTTTACTTGGTGTATTATTAGTTTTACATTACAAACTACATATTTGAGAATAGTACTGATCAACTGGTAAAAGATAAAGGTTTTAAAATTTTACAACATTATGGTAAAACTTTGACTAAATTTAACTGTATGTATTTATTTCCTATTTCTTTATATTTGTAAGATGTTTGCAGGTGTAATTAAATAACCTCCGGTGTCATTGGATGATGTTTCCTTGACATTGATATTAAACGCTCATGATCGACACAGGTCGAGTGGATCACACTCACAATCATTTTTTAATTTCGCAAAAGCTCAATTTATTTTATTTATCCAAGCCTGGGCTTTTAGCAGGAAGTTTATAGAGATCTACTTATTATTTTGTTAAAAGGTATCCATCTTCAGAGGTTATTCGTTCATCTTTTCATTCTCATTTTATAACCAGATTTCACATTCAATCCTCAAATTAATGTAGAAACAACATTAAGAACATAAAGTATATTTTTAATATATGTGGCGAGACCCCCGACGACCCGATCTCTGGACACGGAATCTGGCTTTAGGGACGTGGAATGTCACCTCGTTGGCGGGGAAGGAGCCTGAGCTTGTGCGGGAGGTCGAGAGGTACCGACTAGAGATAGTCGGGCTCACCTCAACGCACAGCTTGGGCTCTGGAACCACACTTCTTGAGAGAGGCTGGACTCTCTACCACTCTGGAGTTGCCCATGGTGAGAGGCGGAGGGCAGGAGTGGGTTTGCTAATAGCCCCCCAGCTCAGCCGCCATGTGTTGGAGTTTACCCCGGTGAACGAGAGGGTCGCTTCCCTGCGCCTTCGAGTCGGGGATAGGTCTCTCACTGTCGTTTGTGCCTACGGGCCGAACGGCAGTGCGGACTACCCGGCCTTCTTGGAGTCTCTGGGAGGGGTGCTGGAAAGTGCTCCGACTGGAGACTCCGTAGTTCTACTGGGGGACTTCAACGCTCACGTGGGCAGTGACAGTGACACCTGGAGGGGCGTGATTGGGAGGAACGGCCCCCCTGACCTGAATCCGAGCGGTGTTCTGTTATTGGATTTCTGTGCTAACCACGGTTTGTCCATAACGAACACCATGTTCAAGCATAAGGGTGTCCACCAGTGCACGTGGCACCAGGACACCCTTGGCCGGAGGTCGATGATCGACTTTGTGGTCGTGTCATCAGACCTTCGGTCATATGTCTTGGACACTCGGGTGAAGAGAGGGGCGGAGCTGTCAACTGATCACCACCTGGTGGTGAGTTGGATCCGATGGCGGGGGAGGAAGCTGGACAGACTCGGCAGACCCAAACGTACTGTGAGGGTCTGTTGGGAACGTTTGGCCGAGCCCCCTGTCAGAGAGATCTTCAACTCCCACCTCCGGCAGAGCTTCGACCGGATCCCGAGGGAGTCTGGAGATATTGAGTCCGAGTGGACCATGTTCTCCACCTCCATTGTCGCTGCGGCTGCTCGGAGCTGTGGCCGTAAGGTCTCCGGTGCCTGTCGAGGCGGCAATCCCCGAACCCGGTGGTGGACACCGGAAGTAAGGGATGCTGTCAAGCTGAAGAAGGAGTCCTATCGGGCCTGGATGGCTTGTGGGACTCCGGAGGCAGCTGACGGGTACCGGCAGGCCAAGCGGACTGCAGCCCGGGTAGTCGTGGAGGCAAAAACTCGGGCCTGGGAGGAGTTCGGTGAGGCCATGGAGAAGGACCATCGGTTGGCCTCGAAGAGATTCTGGCAAACTGTTCGACGCCTCAGGAGGGGGAAGCAGTGCCCTACCAACACTGTTTACAGTAGAGATGGGCACCTGTTGACCTCAACTGGGGATATCGTCGGGCGGTGGAAGGAATACTTCGAGGATCTTCTCAATCCCACCGACTTGTGTTCCGTTGAGGAAGCAGTGGCTGGGGACTCGGAGGGGCACTCGTCCATCACCCGGGCTGAAGTCATCGAGGTAGTTAAAAAGCTCCTCGGTGGCAAGGCACCGGGGGTGGACGAGATCCGCCCCGAGTACCTCAAGTCTCTGGATGTTGTGGGGCTGTCTTGGCTGGCACGCCTCTGCAACATCGCATGGCGGTTGGGGACAGTACCTCTGGACTGGCAGACCGGGGTGGTGGTCCCTCTTTTCAAGAAGGGGGACCGGAGAGTGTGTTCCAACTATAGGGGGATCACACTTCTCAGCCTCCCTGGAAAAGTCTATGCCAGGGTACTGGAGAGGAGAATTCGGCCGATAGTGGAACCTCGGATCCAGGAGGAACAGTGTGGTTTTCGTCCCGGTCGTGGAACACTGGACCAGCTCTATACCCTTTCCAGGGTGCTGGAGGGTTCATGGGAGTTTGCCCAACCAGTCCACATGTGTTTTGTGGACTTGGAGAAGGCATTCGACCGTGTTCCTCGCGACATCCTGTGGAGGGTGCTCCGGGAGTATGGGGTCGGCGGCTCCCTACTTAGGGCTGTTCGGTCCCTGTACGACCGGAGCAAGAGCTTGGTTCGCATTGCCGGCAGTAAGTCAGACCTGTTCCCGGTGCATGTTGGACTCCGGCAGGGCTGCCCTTTGTCACCGGTTCTGTTCATAATTTTTATGGACAGAATTTCTAGGCGCAGCCAAGGGCCGGAGAGTGTCCGGTTTGGGGACCATACGATTTCGTCGCTGCTTTTTGCGGATGATGTTGTCGTGTTGGCATCCTCAGACCAGGACCTTCAGTGTGCATTGGGACGGTTTGCAGCCGAGTGTGAATCGGCTGGGATGAGAATCAGCACCTCCAAGTCCGAGGCCATGGTTCTCAGTCGGAAAAGGGTGGATTGCCCACTTCAGGTTGGTGGAGAGTTCCTGCCTCAAGTGGAGGAGTTCAGGTATCTTGGAGTCTTGTTCACGAGTGAGGGAAGGATGGAACGTGAGATTGACAGACGGATCGGTGCAGCTTCTGCAGTAATGCGGTCGCTGTACCGGTCTGTCGTGGTGAAGAAGGAGCTGAGCTGTAAGGCAAAGCTCTCGATTTACCGGTCAATCTACGTTCCTACTCTCACCTATGGTCATGAGCTGTGGGTCATGACCGAAAGGACAAGATCCCGGATACAGGCGGCCGAAATGAGCTTTCTCCGTCGGGTGGCTGGGCGCTCCCTTAGAGATAGGGTGAGAAGCTCGGTCACTCGGGAGGAGCTCAGAGTAGAGCCGTTGCTCCTCCACATCGAGAGGAGCCAGCTGAGGTGGCTCGGGCATCTATTTCGGATGCCTCCTGGACGCCTTCCCAGGGAGGTGTTCCAGGCACGTCTCACCGGGAGGAGGCCCCGGGGAAGACCTAGGACACGCTGGAGGGACTATGTCTCCCGGCTGGCCTGGGAACGCCTCGGGGTCCCCCCGGAAGAGCTGGAGGAAGTGGCTAGGGAGAGGGAAGTCTGGGCGTCTCTGCTTAGACTGTTGCCCCCGCGACCCGGCCCCGGATAAGCGGAAGATGATGGATGGATGGATGGATGTTTAATGTCATCCTTTTTGAAGGCAAGTATCATTGATTCCAATTCTACTGATGAACAGACATCACAGCAGATTTGGCTGCTATTTCTTTAAGAGCTGCCGCTGCTGAACGTGACACAGATCTGACATGCATGCTCGTAGTTTTATTCACACTTTAATATGAAATGATACAAGCCACAGTGTGCACCACTGTATTTGTGTGTGCAATTGAGAATCATGTGCTACAAGTACAGTATAACGGCCGTCAAGACAGGAAAGTACATTTTTACAGTCATATCGCCTGACAACATCACATCTGGCCACAGTTCTACTAAAGTTTACTAAAGTTCCTCCTTAACCTGCAGTATTTCTGTGCTAGTTTGACTCACACCTAGCGCTGAGGCAGAGTGAAGTGTGCGTCTGAAAAGTCTCCGGTTTGATGTGGTCGTAAAGATGTTCTCTGCCTGTGTTAACATGCTCATTTTGACAGCACTGATTTGTATCGTACAAACACACAGTGGTGTGGATCACTTGTGGATTATTGTGATGTTTTTGTCAGCTTTTTGGACTCTTATTCTGACGGCACCCATTTACTGCAGAGGATCCATTGGTGAACAAGTGATGGAATGCTACATTTCTCCATATCTGTTCCCATGAAGAAATAAGCTCATCTACATCAGGGAGGTGTCAGCTCATTTGTGTACCATAAAACAAATATATTTTCAATTATTGTAATTTGGGACTGTAAAAATGGCAACTGACTATAGTAAGTAGTAATTACACACTTCTAATTCGATACTTGGAGGATTCTTGTTTGATCCCATAGGATCCTTCAGATTGATTATTTAATAGGATCCTGTCCACATTCTTCAGAATATGCTCATCAGGGTTCATCTGGATTAAATGTTCAAGAAGCCAATCCTGACTGAATATCTCAGAATCGGTACAGTGGGAGCCAGTTGTCCTGGAATGAACTCAGTTAACGCATCACTCACCTTGAGGGAAGTTGATTGGTCCTCCACCTCTACCATGATCCATCACTGTCTCTCAGAGCCCAGGGCGAGTGCTGTGTTCTGGATTACAGACTCGTCCTCAAAGAGTCATGTTGAGCAGGAGAACGGACAGAAGAGCTGAAAGCGTGCGGAGAATCACTGCCTCCTCAGATCTCTCTCTCTAACGCTGTGAAGTCTGAATACTGACCCATTTTTCCATGCAGATATTGATGGCCAGCAAACTCAGGTGAAGTCAGATGCCATCACACTGATGAGTCTGAAAATTTCTCATGGGAATACAATGTTAAACAGAAATCATGCATATTAGTTTGCTTTTATTACAATTAAGTGGTTTTGAAACTATTTGTTTTTAACCAGAATATTCACTTTGCTTGACCTTTAAAATATTTGGAATACGCATTCTTAGATTTTATTTATTAAATTGCACACTGTAATGGCAATTAAATGACAATTAAACAAATTCTAAAAGACAATCCATTTTGTCCTTCTCCATACAAAGTATGTACACACACACACACACACATATAATTTATCTCTCTATATAATTTAACTCATAAAGTAAAATAAAGCTAGTTAATAGGCGTGTTTTATGCCAGCTACACTGTTCATTTTCTATGTATTTGTGGAATATAATTGCATTCATTTGGAAGATGTTTTTATCCAAAACCAATTATAAGTCTACAGTCTTTTCAGGTTACTTAAAAATAAACTACTTTTTTTTTCCCCAAAGGCAAGTGAAAACGTCCCGATCTGAGAGCAGCCAGTCTCCTCTATATAAAGCCCGGTGATGCTCCATGAGCTCATTCAGGTGCGCAGAGTCAGAGGAGAGAGAAGCGGCTGCGGCTCACATACACGCAGCAACCGAACATAAAAATAGGAATAAAGAGTTTACGCGCATGAGGATCTCATGCTGCATCTGTAGGATGCCTTTCAGGCACACATTTGCGTAGCACATGGAATCTTGTTGAAATCGTATGGGTGCGTAAAGCCGTGCCATGCAAGGGAACAGCAGCGCGCTGGAGCCGGGTTTAGCCGCGTGTGGACCGGCTCTGGACGAGGGCGATGCTCTGTCGAACCGGACCGCTTTCCACAACCTGTCTCTCCGCTGCTGGCTGCAGCTGCTCTCCAGAGAGTCTGCGCCGGAGCTCTACGGCGACAGCTCGAACGTGGCCATGCGCGTCGTGATTGCGCTCGTCTACCTGATCGTGTGCGCTCTGGGGCTCGTCGGGAACCTGCTGGCGCTTTACCTGCTCCATTCGCGCCACAGACTCAAGCAGTCGTCCATCAACTGCTTCGTCATGAGTTTAGCCGTGACGGACCTGCAGTTCGTCCTGACTCTTCCGTTCTGGGCCGTGGACACCGCTTTGGACTTCAGATGGCCGTTTGGAAAGGTGATGTGTAAGATCATCAGCTCGGTCACCACTATGAACATGTACGCGAGCGTGTTCTTCTTGACAGCCATGAGCGTTGCGCGCTACTGCTCCTTGTCCTCTTCCCTGCGGATGCAAAGTCCCAAAACCGCCTCGGCTGAGGTCAAGTGGGCCAGTTTGGGAATCTGGATCGTGTCCGTGGTGGCCACCATCCCTCACGCGGTTTACTCCACCACGGCGCAGGTGTCCGACGACGAGCTGTGCCTCGTCCGCTTCTCGGATTCCGGAAGCTGGGACCCGCAGCTGCTTCTAGGTCTCTATCAAACCCAGAAGGTCCTCCTGGGCTTCGTGATTCCGCTGGTCATCATCTGCGTTTGTTACCTCCTCCTGCTGCGCTTCGTTCTGCGGCGGCGCGTCAGTGGAATCCCCGGCTCGGACAGCGAGAGAGGGCGGCACAAGCGCCGTTCCAAAGTCACCAAATCGGTCACCATCGTGGTTCTGTCGTTCTTTCTGTGCTGGTTGCCCAACCAGGCGCTGACCCTTTGGGGGGTGCTCATCAAATTCGATCTGGTGCCGTTCAGCAACGCGTTTTACAACGCGCAGGCCTACGCGTTCCCGATCACCGTGTGCCTTGCGCACACCAACAGCTGCCTGAACCCGGTGCTGTACTGCCTGATCCGCCAGGAGTACCGCACTGGACTCAAGAAACTGCTGTTTAGAGCCACTCCGTCCATCCGGAACCTGGCCAAGCTGGTGTACCGGAGGAAGAAGGTGGCGGAGGCTCCGCCCGCGGTGTCCGTGGTGCAGATGGAGATCGGGATGTGACTTTACCAACGAGAAAAAAAAAAAAAAAGAAAAAACACTGAGACTAGTTTGAACTTTTGAATACATCTTCGTATACTTAAGCAACGCGGATTTGCAAATATCAGACATTGCTGACTTGAAATAGAATCGCATTGGCGCATATGATAGTTACATCTACATTACCAGACAAACGTTTGGACGCACTTGTGTTTCTCACGGTCTCCAAAACTTTTTTTTCCTTAATACCCCCACTCCCTACAAGTTTATTTATTTTCAGCACTATTTCATAGTTTTTTTTTTTTTCAATTCAAGTTTAAGGAAATATTTCTTAATAAGCAAACTAGCTAAACAAAAAAATATTAAGAAAATTAGTAGATATTGACAAAAATTAAATGTATTTATTTAAAATTATTTAAATGCATTTTTATTTTTAACATTTTGTAATTAAAATGATTAAAAATTTAATAAATGTATTTATTTGAATGTATTTTTATTGAATGGGTGAACTGAAGGAGATATTGATGTGTTCATCTTACATGTTCATCTGTCATTACATAATTCACACATTTGTGTTTCATGGTTTTGATGACTTCTCTATGGACTCTTTTTCACTGTGTGATATTACCAGAATTGTTATAATTAGTTTATATTTTCTATTTAAAATAATGTACATTTATGACACTGCACTTTGTGCCACATTATTTTCAGAGCAGCTGTGATGACTCCTTCTTCTGTGAGCAACAAAAATGTGGGGTTCATTATTGCAAAATACTGATATTAGTGATCATAAGAAACGAGAAGGTGTGTCCAAACTCCTGACTGCTAGTGCGATATGAGACCGTGATACTGCATGGAACTGCATTTGTTGTTCAGACCTTCCCAAACATCTCAAGAAACCGACGTCTCCATGGATGTGCAGTGTTTCCAAAAGCTGAGCTTCAGGTCTGCAACTCACTCAATGTGACCGAGTTTATTCTCTCTTTCTGTGAAAAAAAGCTAAGAAAAATATCGAATGAACTTTGTGGACCTTCAGAGGATAAAGCAATGAGGAGAGAAAGTGTTTTCTAGGCTGTCCTTGATCCATTTGTACAGTTCTATGTAGTTCAATGCTGCTGAATGCAGATGCTGAATACAGTAACTCTTTTTGATGGAGATTGAAAGCAAGGTGTCCTTTTCAAGAAAAAAAAAGGGTTTCTCTCACATATGAATCCACTTCTGACACATCATCTGAGTCAAGTGCAATGGTTCACTTTGTTGAATTGTATATGGCTCAGATTAAATAATAAAATAAAATATTTTTTTTTTTAAGGCAAATGTTCTGATTATTTTCTTTGGATGCATATGCATACACAAAACATTTGCAAAAAACATTTAGTGTACACTAGACAAGGAATTAACTTTGCATTCCACAATCAGTTTTTTAACTGATAAACATTTAACAACATGAATATGTATAAATTATTTTATATATTTTTTTTAAATAAGTGGACAGCAGACAAACAAATAAACAAATAAATGAATACATAAATAAATGAAAATGGTAATAGTTCACTACGCAGCTTGCAAAAAAAAAAACATTGATACACGAACCTATGATACACGAAGAATGCTGCTTTTTAATTCAAAATGATAAAATATAATAAATAAATAATAATTACCAATTGTTCTACTGGTCCATTACAATAGAAGGTGACTGTAAAGAAAAGAACGTAATGCATGAAGCTGTTAAAACTGTGCTTTTTATTCAAGATGTCACAGTGACATACAAAGAGCCCAGTCACACGTAATTATGTCTAAAATGGAACTGCAAGGCATTTTTACTGTACATTAGCTGTGCTGCTTTCTAGTTTAACTGGAATCAAACCAAAGCCTGTGCGTTTGCTATGCTGCTTTATTCTGAAGTTCATCAAATGTAGGTTAAGCTTCCAGCACAGAGTGTTCAGCAATCTCGACCAGAGCTCCAGGTAACATGCAAGTACATTTAAGATTCACCACAGAATCAAATCAGCTGCAAGCTCTGCTGTGAAGCAATGCCATGCCACCTGTTTTAAATGTACCGGCACAATCCCAATCTGAATATTTAAATTAAAAAGAAACTGAAATATAAACAAGATCCAGTTCACTGGAGTCTCAGGGGTTAGATGTGCGTATTATTCTCTAGTCACAGCTGTAAAACCTGAAACTGATTAAAATGCAACCTAGATGACTGAAAATGGATGCAAGGATGAAGAACTGTATTGTCAGTTGACACACATAATTAATAAAGAGCCCTCCATGAACCGAATTTGTGCTTCTCACATGAAATCTATTTGTGCACATGCCAAGATTTAAGGCGAGACACTGCAGGCAAAAACAATGTTTTTTCAAGCACCTGTCAATTTTGAGATTTTGGGCTTTTTGGTTTTTCATAAAGTGCTTTTTCAAACTAGTGGAAGGAAAACATCCAAAAGACACTGTTAAGTGTTTCTTTTATAGCACTTTATCTGTTTGTGTCAATAGATTTCAATTACAATACATATTTTTAAAGGCCGTTTTCTCAAAATGAGTTTTTTCTTCAACACTGAGCCATAAATCTCAACTTCAGTAGCACGTACACACACCAAACTTGACATTTTTATTCCTGTCTGTATTCTGAAGATTTTTACAGAGGGATTTGTTCATATATATTGTCCTTGATTATATACAACATTTTATTCCCCCCAAAATTGTGAAAATATATTGTTTTCTGGCTGTTCAAAGTATTTTCTGAATTATGGAGTGACAAAAAAAGATAACCAGAATTCCCTCTGTAAAAACATTTGACTCTAATATGTAAAAAAAATTAAACAAAAAATTTGAAACTGACTTCATCTAGTGTTCAGATTTTTGTACTAGAAATGTATGCAAATTAGCACATATTTCATTAAAGAATGCCTCATTTGCATATTTAAACATAACATTTTTGAAAACTTGTAATACAAAAAATGTTTGCAATAATCAATGTAATCAATCAACTGGGTAAGTAAGGTGATAACTATTAGATATTTTTTTTTCCCTATTCACCTGCAGTGTCTCGCCTTAATCAAGACTGACAGCTCACAGTGATGAAGGTGAGTCAAAAGGGCATGCTTGTGCATAGAGCAGTGAACATTTTCTCCAAAAGGACACCATTGAACAGAATCGTGTTATTATGCTGTGTGCATGAAGCTTTATGGCTTTCATCAAGCGAGAAACATGTGACAGAAACTACATCATCATATTCACATTCCTGCAGCAGACCTGACACAAGCCAGGCTAATGTAAATACATCAATAATAACAATAATAACTCCTTGGCAGAACTTAAATTGGATGTGGGCATCGGAAATGGAATAGTCTTTGTTTATTGGCCTTCCTGTCATTCCAAACATGTACGAGTTACTTTGATCTGTGTAACACAAAAGAAGATATTTTGAAGAAATATTTTCTCATGAAATTACAATGACAACATTATAAGATTTATTCTCCCTGTGCTTGCTGGGAACTGGAAATTACTGGCCTCGTTTCAGCAAAGAAAATGATTTGATTTAAAAGAAGCCAAAACAAGTAAGTCAAAGGTTTAGCAGAATAAACCGGAAACTTGAAGCCAGTTTCTGCCAAACAAGTGAAGAAGTTTTGTGTGAAAGAATGAGCCTGGCTGTAACAGCTCTCTGATTTACAGAACAGACAGAGAGCTAAACGATTAAACCTAATGCGGATTGTTTTGGACGGTTCTTGGCAGGTCAGGTTAATCATGTCACTGAATCAGCAGATGAAGCGAGTTCACATTGATTTGTCTTTCAGAGGAGTCAGAGCTCGAGAGAGAAAACACTCTCTAATTCCATTCAGAGACAAATTATTTCCATTTTAAGAATAGCATTAGAGGAATAGCATATGTCAACATAAACTGACAAACTTCATGACATTTAAAGAAAAACCACAGCGGGTTTGGTAAAATTCATATAATGAACTTTGGTTGCTTCTTATTCCAGACGGACACTGAAGAAATTGTGTTCGTGGATGAAGAGCAGAAGGTAGCTTCCATTAGGGCAATTGAATTTGAAAACCAATTTCTATTTGATTTATACTTTACTATATGATTTATGGTTTTACTTTAGTTTGAGCAGATGTTTTCATCTGCTTAGCATTAAGCAATATTCCAGGTGTTTCTTAATTGTCTCCCATCTTTCACTGACATGTTGGGATTTGAATTGTTTCTCCTAGACATCAGTGAGATAAATAATAATCAAATGGAGAATTTTTATTCAAATATCTTGGTTTTTTGGATTGTCTTACTGAGAAAACTCCCATAATAATCTCATACTTATTTCTACCAAAGTATCTCAACATTTCAAACTCAGGATAACCAGGATTTCCAAGGATGCAGTCAAAAGTGAAAGATCAAATGATCTGAGCTGCTTCACATTCATTTCATAGCTCCGTACTCTTGCTGTATGACAGCTAATGCCTCATTTGTGTCTATCAAAGGAATTTCAGGAGGAACACAAATCTGGCACTGAAATAACAGATTATTAAATCCTCCCTCCATAAATCCTCCTGAGCTTTGAAACATCAGCATAGCAATAAACTTTCCAATAATCCAGAAATGTATAATTGATAGGTCTAGAGACTCTGGACAAATTGATGGATGAATGGATGCACATGATGAATTTATTTGAAAGGAATTAGTTTAGCATTCAATTGGTCAAAAGTGACAGTAAAAATCATTGTTTCCATAAAAATAACGAGCAACTCAACAGTTTTCAACATTGATTATAATATTTATAGAGCAGCAAATCCGCATATTAGGATGATTTCGGAAGGATCATGTGACACTGAAGACTGGAGTAATGATGCTGATTTTCTTCTGTATTTTTGTCCGGTATATAATCAAATAAATGCAACATTGGTGAGCTTAAGAGACTTCTTTCTATGCCTGATTTAGTGGAGAATAAAATCTGGATGTAGATTCAGTAGACATTTATAACCCAAAATAACAGAAGAGAAAACAAAATACTGTCAGTGTCTGATGGATTGAATGCAAAAGGCTGGTCTCTGTTCGTCTGTTGTTCTGTGATCAGTTGAATGTTTTATCATAGCAAACAACAATCTCGATATATCTGTAGCGGTGCTCAGTGAATTCTCAGAACGCAGGTGTTTCACTGTCAGAAAAATGAAAGAGATTGTCCTTTGTGTTTTCCAGCAGACAGGCAGTGTTTTGCGTGACTGCAGGCGTGTTGATCAGATCTGACGTCTGCGGGGAAACAAGAGCCATGTCCAGAGCTGTGGAAGACTGAGCTAAACCAGCCGCTCTGACCAGATCACTATCATCCAGCCAGGCCAGACGGAAAGGTCACGGCCTGACCTGTGTGACGGGGCACACGAAGCAATTACGATAAGCCTTTAAATGCAATTATTTGTGTATTTCATGTGTCAGTTTCAGAGAGAGGGCAGAGGCGTGTGACGTCACCTGACCTGTGTGAAACTCACAACACGAGCTCAGGAGACGTCCTGTGTGATGTGCAGAAACGTGACCGCTTTATGGAATTTGCGGGAATTGGAACAAGCAGCAAATATGTACAGTCTGTACAAGTGTAATAATGATTGATAAAGATAATAATAATTTGGTGTAAAAATTTAATTTTTTATGCATATTCAAGTTATAGTCACAGATGTTTCGGTAACACTTTATAATAACTGCATACTATTTATCATTAGTTAAGCATTAGGAAACAGTTAATTCATCATTTATAAAGCATTAATAGACATTCATAATCAGTTTATAAATACAGATATAAATGCTTTATACTTGATTTAAAAAAGCATATCTATAATGTATTTAATAATTGTTTTTTCATACTTTATTAATGATCAATTTATCATTTTTAAATTAAGCATAGCATTATTTACACACCAGTTATTAAGGAGTTGTCAGTGGTCCATAAGATCACTTAGAAATTGTAAGTAAATGATTAATAAACTATTTATATACTTCATTGAGAAATGATAAGTTGATCATGAATAAAGTATGAAATTACACATTATAGATATGCTTTTAAATCAAGAATAAAGCATTTATATCTGCATTTATAAACTGATTATTACTGTCTATTAATGCTTTATAAATTATGGAATATCTGTTTACTAATGCTTAACTAATGATTAATAGTGTGCAATTATTATAAAGTGTTACCGATGTTTCCTGTAGTAAGTGCATGTGTTGCAAAGCCAGTGGCAGGATCTACTCCATGCTTCTTCATAATGTTAAAGGTTAGACCTCACTTTAATTAGCAGCAGAGAGAGAGATCGTGTCTCACGTTCTGTTCTGCCTAATTATGAGAGACGCTTTTTTTTTTTAGGTCATTTGTTTTTATCGTGTTTGTTGTTTGTTGTGTTGCATATTACAGGTGCTACTGAACTGACAGTGCTGTGATATTGATCCCTCTTCAAATTAAAGCCCAAAAAATAAAAATAAAAATGTAAAGAAAATTAAATAAATACATTTAAACTGAATGTATAAAATAAAATATTTTTTCAATAATATTTATATATTGGTAAATAATAAATATACTAAACTATAACCCTGGTTTTGTATTAATAGTTTATTAATGTCTGTCTTTTTAGTTTTAGTTAAGTTAAGTTAAATGAAAATAAGAAATGTTGTGAAATAAATGTAATTTTGGTTTATTTTTTATTACAGCTAATTTTATTCCAAATAACAAAAAGTTTTTTTTTTCTTTAGTTAACTATACCTATATATTTAATACCTATATAACTATATTTAGTTAAAACATTCTGGCTGCTAATTGGAAATGTGATAATTTACTTGATTATTTTTTTAATATTATTTTTGTTATTATACTTGAACAGTACTTCACCATCTTGTCGAATCATACCACAGAATATATTTCTATGTCCTGAGGATATTCTTAGCTCCTGATTAAACTGACAGCAGAGCATCAATGACCTTTACAAAAAAGAAAAAAAAGAAAACACAAAGACAACAGCTTCATTTAATCAAACAGCTGCTGCATTCTTCAGATTCGCAAGAGCGTCACTTTTAAATGGCAAATCCACTTCAGAATGGAAAAGCGGATCATCTCTGCTCTCTCGCTCTTCTGCTGTAAACACATCAGTTCATTTTCATTTAACCTTTCTTCAAGCAGGACAGTCGCATGAGATTTCATTCTCTTTGGCAACTCAGCCGTGACAAAGAAAGCGGCTATATTTGTCTCATGATTCAGGTAAAATAAAAAAACAATGATGGCAGTAACATGCCAAGCAAATTACACTGTCCTGAGTCAGCTTTAGTTTTAGTTATTTAGAACCCTACTAAAAAGTTTAGACTCATGTGAATTTTTATTTCAAGTAACATTAGCATTTATGGATTTACTTTTAATTAAACACTTTCGTCTAACTGACATTTTGTCCAAGATAACATGATCTAATCTTTTAAGACCACTGCTTCCACATCCACACACATCGTCAGTTATCGCTCATAACACCACTCCAAAGTTAGCGACGCTTTCTGTTCCCAAACACAATTTCAGAAGTTACAAACTTATGCGTTTTCTACCTTGCTATATCCGTTGTGTCCTTTTAAAGATAAAAATGCAAAGCCACGTTGCCATCATATCAAAAGCAACAGAAACCCTTTTTATATGCTTCCCACTCTTTCAATGCTCTTTCAAACACTTCAGAACCCCCAAAAGTTAATTCAATTACAGGTTGGAGCCATAGAGGAGGAATCCATTGAAACACCAAGCAGCCCAGCACTTTTCATACATCGCACCTACAGTGACTTAAAAAAATACATAGAGTGAGATGTAAACTGCTAATTCTCAGATAAAATATCAGAAAGGCCAGATTCCAACTCAGAAAATAGTAAAAATAGTGAGATTTAAACTCACAATTGCAGGTCAGATTTGTGAGATGTAAATATATCTCTAAGTGAAAAAAGACAAAGCAGCGAGATACAAACAGAATTGCAAGAATCTAAACTCAGAATTGCTACAGATTACTATTTGCAGTTCATTTGTGTTAAAAAAGTTACAATTTTCTGTCTTATTTTAATCTCACAAGTTTTCTGTTTTATTCTGTGCTGCAACAAGAGAAAGATAGAGAGAGAGAGAGAGAGAGAGGCAAGATGTAAATTGCCAGATGAGAACTCAGACTATCAGAAATAGTAAAATAGTGAGATTTAAATTCACAATTGCAAGTTTAAAAAATTTAAACAGCCAGTATTGTCGTGAGATGTAAATTTAGATCTTAAAAAAATTGTAAAATTCCGAGATTTAAACTCTGTCGTGGGGAAAAAAAGAAAAAGAAAAACTGCAAGACATAAATGTAGATTTCCAAGAACAAAAAAAAAAAAGAAAGTAGAAATTGTGAGATTTAAATGCACTACTTCAGGTTTATAAGAGGAACAATGTCAGATTTGTAAGATGGGTATGTAATTGCAATTGTAATATATAAACTTTTATTCTGAAAAAAAAAAAAAAAAGTCGAAAAGTGTGAGATAATTCCTTATTTTATTTTCTAAATATGAATATGGCTGACACTTTTGACCTGGTTCACAGTCTGGACAGACACAATATTTGCTGCTACACATTGTGTCATGATGCACGTGTGTCGGTGTGAGTGGGTTCTGAACAACTTTAAAGGCTGGTAGTGTAGAAATGAAGTTTTCCTCTGTAATCATTTCTGAAGTCTGCAATAGTGTTTTAAAAACTGTTCAGTCCAGTCTTCATCTAAATGAACCTCAACCACCTGACTTTTCTCTAAACACACTGAAGCCATTGAATATAAGCAGTGGATGGACTAAAAAAGAGCTATAATTTAAGGGGAAATCAAAAACACCATCCTTTCAGACAAGTGTTTGAAGAACATGAGCTTTCATCACAACAAAGCTCCAAAATCACTTGATTTCCTCAGATGAGAGGCAGAAAAGTCCTGTGGTTTCACACTACCTGTTTTTCTCTGATGGCTGTCGGTGTTATCTGTCTGTTTCTGCCCAGCAGCAGTCACTCTTTTGTCTATTCAGGCCCAGTCACACAGTCTCTTTTTTTGTGGCTCCCAACTGTCAGGAAGATGGTTCATTGATCAAGACAGGAAAATGTGAACACACACAATCGTGAAAAATACAGAGGACATGACATTACTGCTTTTTATCCTCTAAACAATATTTAAAAGTATAGAAACAAGCCGGCAAGAAACAGAATCAGCAGAGGTTATTATAGCTTCCAGTTAATTTGTAAGAAAAGCATCACCACCTCAAAATCTGTCAACTTCTGAGAATGAAAAACAGAAGCACGTTTTATTCAATGGCTGCTCTCTTACATTCATCATTACAAAAAGCTTCAAAAACCTTCAAAGCTTCAATTGTGTAATCATGGTGGTGGCCCATATTTACAGACCTCCACATGTATGGAGTAACTGTGGTGTATTTTTAGAAAGCACATCCACATTATTTAAGGAAAAAAGGGAGTTTTTAGCTGTGTCTAAATTTAGTATTGACTTTGTCTCAGTTTTTTCTCTGTGTACAAATGGACAAAAAATTTGGACATTTGATAGTGTAAAACATTGTCCTATCCACGAGCACAACGACATGTGATGTAAGGTATCTTTCCATGTTAATCTGAGTTTTTGCCCTAAACCAGCCGCAGTGGCCACACGCAAAGTTTCTATTTTAGAAACATTTTTTATTTTTTGCGATGGAACATCAATATGCAAATTATGGCAATAATAATCTCAGTATTTATAATGTGCTTTATTCAATGTTAAAAGTGTCTAATGTGAGTTTGAATATCATTTTGAGCGGTATTTATAACCATACTAAAAGCAAGATATAAAAAGGAAATCAAATAAATGTACATACGTGTATGTTAAAACTGTCAACTCGCTGCGTGTATTCCATGACAAAGATGGTATCAGTCACTCAGAAAGTACTTTTAATAATATTTATTAATCAGATTATAAACTTGACTATCATTGATTATAGTCATTATAATCCCAGCAAAGTCCGAGCAGCTGAGTCCTTAGCCATCTTCAAGACTCAGCTAAAAACACATCTCTTCCATCTTTATTTGACCCTCTAACTCTAGCGCTCTCTATTCTAATTCTATTCTTTAAAAAAAAAGGTGTTAGAATTTGATGAGAAATATTTGAGTTCATTCTGATGACTTGTGCATTTAGCATCTTGGCAAATCTGATATATTGTTGACATCTTCTGGATCTCTAGAAGAGATACATTTGAAATTGATTGGATAGTTTTCACAGGAGAAATATCTGAGAAGAGGGAAACATCATCATAATTCGCATTTCATATAATCTCATAATGTTGCTGGAGAAATACTCGAGAAATGAAGCAAAACAGACCATATTTTTTTTACAGATTCCCAATGAATATGAACTCATACTTCATTAAACAGGGGTCACTTCTGGTTAACTGGGAGATTTATTGGGAGTCCCAGTTTACCTGAATTCACCATATATCTAATTTCAATGGAAAATGCATCCATGTTACAGAAATTGAAATAGGCTTCCATTTGATTTTGGGTGAACTTACACAGGTAGACAAACTGTTTTGTCGTTCCTCTTGTTGCTGACGTTCTGTGGCGGTGACCTAGAGAAGCTGGCCAAATATTGATTCTTCATCTGGGCCTTCAAGGTTCACACTTCAGGGAGAAAAGATCAAGAAAACATTTACAGACACAATCCAGACCATCGGAGCAGAGCCAAGGGTGACGCACACACCAACACCAGACGACACCACACTAACGCTAGTCATGTCGCAAGGAAAAATAACTAATTCAGCTGATTTTGCATAACCTGTTGATAGCACAGCCCTGCATCTACAAAAAAAAAAAAAAAAAAAAAAAAAATATTATTATGCTGAATTCTAATCAATTATACACACCAAAAGGCCTAATATTACCTAATTTGGTGATGCTGAGTTCAAAATGATCAATAAAACATTCCATAATGTACTGTTTCACAAATAAGAAATAACAAAAGCAGTCAAAAATATATCAGAGTAGACAAATCTGATTAAATATTGCATTTAATAAATTTTTTCCCTCTATAAAATCTGTAATTATCTCTGGCAGTTTGGGATGTAGTAAAATACTCACAGAAGGAGCAGAAAATATCTATTCTGTATTCTGACCACAGTTTTAACCCTGAAATCTGGATTAGGCATGAAATAACATCTTCAGAATCATTCATACATGTAAACATGAACACCCAACAAATAGTTGTAATCTTGCTCAGATTTAGACAGGAATGTCTTTGTGGCAATATTTCTGGTGATTAAGGAATAATACTAGACTTCTTCACCTTACAAATGATTGTCAAAAGCAAAGGTGCTACAAAAGGCATCATATTTTGTGAGAAAGCGTGACGTGCTTGAGCAAAACAGATACTGTTTTTTAAATCAGCACGCTAAAATAAATATGGAACAAGTATTGGATTTCATTCACTAAATATGATGCATGGCACCGTAATTATTTTATACAATATTCCATTGTATTTTAAGGACACATTTTACAATTACTCACCCTCATGTCATTTCAAACCCATATAGATTCATTTTCATGCAACTCACCACAGAAGTAGTCCATATAACTTGTGCTATATGTGCTATATTCAGAGTCATATGACAGCTGTAAAGCACTATTTCATTTACAATCTTCCCCTCCAGTGAGCTGTTAACTGGAAGAGCCCACGACAGGATCACACAGTTGGCCAGTTGCTCTAAGTAGCAATTCAGTTTTGTGCCTGACTGACAGGTGGCTGCTTTTGAATGTAATGTGTGGATATAAACATGCTCCTGTGCACTATAGGCCAGATGCAAAGTATCTGGTAAGTGGTCTTTGGAATGTGCAATATTAACGCAAACCAAGCTAGTTCATCTTAAGTAAATGTATAAATGAAAGCTAGCCTGCATGACTTTGTTTTATAGGAACTTATTCATTTTTATGACGTTTAACACTTGTGCATGTTCATATCTGAAGTCCTGTAGAAATGGGTTTTGAAATCATGATTTTACTGGTTTGGTATCGACTAAGGATAATATGGTGTTGTAAAAACTCTTGTGTATTCCACACCTTTATGTTCTTCTGGTGATGCCTATGAGCCTTAATGCACATTCTCATTAAATGTGTGTTGTAGTGATGCAGAGAGATTTGTATGATCTTGTCAAACACAACCTATATTCCTGCATTCATCTGTTAAAAAGTGAAAAAGCCATAGATACACATTTCATTCCTGCACTATAATTTGAAATAAAGGCTTCTCATTATTCATTGAAAGTCAGCGTGACCTGCTTGCTTACACAATAAATATATATTGTGATAAAAGTGATACAATTAACATTTTTGTAAACTATTAATTTAAATTAATTTCAATAGCAAAATGCAAACGCTTCTGTGCACATGCAAGCAATATCTATTTATTTTCTGTGAATAAATGTGAATACTTTACTTGTTGATATGGCCACAAAAAAAAGAAGAAAAAAAAGAAGGCATGCATCTTTGAACATGCCAAAAGCATTTTCATTAGTTCCAGCCAAAGTTAGTTCCACATCTGTAAGTATTGTGGCTTTGTTCATGATATAGCAACATGAAATCATGACAATGCCCCCGAGTTTTACCGTCTAATATTATGCACTGGAAGAAAAACTAATCACAGTTTATGTAGAATTACAGAGAGCAAAGCAGATGAACAGATCAAGACACTAACAAAAGACAGAGAGTGAGAGATGGATAGATAGAGAATGATTTTAAAAGAGCAGGATATGGACTGACAGATGAGAAGAAACGAGAAGAAAAAGAAGCAGAGGTGAGATCAGCCGACTGTGAGAAAGAACTGAGGAAATGAAAGACGGGAAAGAGAAAAAGACAGAAAATACACACACTGAGAGAGAGGTTTAAAATCAGATTGTATCTTACCTTATACCAATTTTACAATCTGTAAATGGAAAAGCAAAAGAAGAAGCTGTCAATGTCATTATCATGTCCCTAACAGATACATCTTAATATAAAACATTTAAACCTTGGAAACCAAAATCGTTTTCTTTTATCACAATTATGCAACATAAGAGTGAATGTGAAAAAGATTTTGACTCTGATTTGAGCAGATGTGTCAGATTCACAAAACGGTTTTGTGTCACTAGTACATGAAGTCCTGCTTGATTCACTGATAGATGGTTTTATATTAAATTTCAAAAGAAGATTAAAAACAAATGTACTTCAAGTTGACCTCCTCAAGTAAACTGGAAATCTTTTACAAGAATCTTGTTAATTTTCTTGCCAGTGTACATAATGAAACTTACAGTGTCTGACTCCAGTATTTCAGAGAGTCTGATGTAGTTTTTTTTTTCTTTTTTCTTTTTTTTTTTCAGAAGTTGATATGAATCTTTAGGTTCTTAAGGAAAAGTCTATAACATATTTTGGCTAAAATTTCTCAATGGTAGAGTAAAAAAAAATGTTCCTTGTCAAAATCAGCTCTGTTTACAGCAACCCGTTCTGTTGCATGTTGCTTTAAATGGTAATGAGCTCTGCTGACCCCGCCCCCTCTCTTCCATGAAATGATTAGCAGACTGTAAACTTTAGCAGCGAAACATACTAACTAGCACACGATTAGTGAAGGCGATTTGCAAAGATTCATAAAAAACTTTATACTCACTTCTTCTGTAGATGAAGCAGCTCACAGCTCACTCAAGGGGGGTCTAAGGTAAGACAGCCTTGTCAATCAACTATTGTGGGAGGGGCCTGTGCAGAACTACGTCATTCTGCCAGGAATCTCAGAACAGCCTGATTTGAGAAAGAAGATTTTAAAATATGGATTAAAAAAAAAAACACTTGTTGAATTTTTATCATTATGGTGTGGATGTGTACACATACTTACACACATTTATGTTCAAACAACATGTAAAGTGTCTTTTACATCCGATGACCCCTTTAAAAGTTAAACATGACTGTGGCAATGTTTTGTTATATGTGCTGTTCAATACTGAGTACTTAGTTCCACCTAAACCTAATTAAAGGTGTTAGAAAAAGAGAGATAAAAATCTATTTCCTAAAGCAACCGTGCTGCACATCTCCACGAGTGCTGCAGTGTGATCGTGACGTCACACACCTTCCTACACACTCAGCAGGGGAGCAACATCATAGAGACAACACTTCAGTCATGCAAATCTGAGGATTTGAGTATAAATGGGCACATTGGGTACATTACATATATTTGTATAAATGAATATAAATAGAGAATATTATATGAAATAAATAATATAAAATGCATTGTGTTAGTTAACCCCCTAGTTTTGTTGGGGTCAGCTCAATTTTCAAATTGCTCAAAATAATGGTCATATTATTTTTCTTTGAACATTTCTCATTTATGGTTATAAATAGGCCTACGTCTCAACACATAAATGTGTTTTGGAAAGGTTGTACAAGTTCTTTTTATGTTAAGCTCAAATTGGCCCCTCCATTGGCCCTTTTTGGTTTCCATGCAAATTGAAATGAAATTTAAATAAAGGTCAAAGAAAGGTTGTTTTTAGTACCTCAATTAGTCTGCTGCACTTCTGAAAAGAAGCGAGAAACCCATTTATCCCTCACAAAGGTTGGAGAGGCAGACACACACACACACACACACACACACAAAGGTAGAGGAAGATAGCAATAAATTGGTGTACAAATGGTCACAACAAGTAGTAATGCAGTCAGTTCTTGGTCTCTGACTGACAGCTATGATAGAGGTTTTCTGTTTGGTTTTTACATGAATCTTAAGGGGATTTTGTTGTTGATGTTCATAGTTATGATTTTTGACCAATTGTATGGAAGCAATCAGTTTGACCCCAACAAAAAACTAGTACCGTGCTAAAAAAAAAAAAAAAAACACAACAGGAGGGTCAGCTAAATTATTGAATTTTTATTATAAATAACACATTCACAGACAATAGACTTTATAATGTTAATAATTTAAACCAAGTTTTCACGAACCTACTGAGCCATACCTAGTAATATATGTTTTTAACGTTTTCTATTAGTATATGGCATTTTATATAGATAAATATATAAATGAAATAATATAGCTAATTAAACTGAATTAAATAAAAATAGATTAATTAACCTATTATCTTTACTATTATAAATTAATAATATTTATATATACTAATATAAGTATATAAAATAATAATACCAACAACAATAAAACCTTACAATATGTAATTTTAGTAATAGCTTGTAATGTAAATCAATGCGATCTTTATACCAGTAAAACAAACATTAAATGCTTTTTTTTCAGCAAAGTTTACATCATCTATAATTAAGAAGTCTTCATGTATCAAATATGACTTCTTTATTTAAAGACTCTACTGTGTCAGTTAAGATAAATGCATGTATGAGATTAGGTGTTAATTTGGGATATAATAAGGAGATTCATATAAAACTGCAAAACAACATAAATGAATAAAAGCTAGCAAAGTCTTGTGTTAAGAACAAATGTTGCAATCAACTGAAGTACACATATTTCACAAGAATAGAGACTTGAATTTCCATCCCACTTTGAGGGAGCAGGTTTGAGAGGCAGAAGTCATACAGTTTTCTGCTGATGGCCATGAGAGCTCTTGACGAGGTTGTTGGATGAGAAAGCAGGAAGGTGTTAGTATGCTGCGGAGGCACCAGGATGCTCGAACAGTCCGGAGGGGAGCGCAGATGTCCATACTGAGATGTGCTGGAGGAGGGGGTCAGGATTGATTGGAAAATGACCCAAGCTCTCCGACCGTTCAACAGCAGGCAGTCTGATCTGAAACATGGCAATTCAGGGCTCTGCCAACAGAGAACAGTTCCAGCAATTTCTACAGCGTCATTTTCTGGCACACTGTACAAGATTCTGCAAAAGAGATTTGTAATGGTTTGAAGTTAAAAACGTTTTAATGATGTATTAGTTTCTTACAAACATGCAGCTTTTGGCTTCACAAGAACATTAACTGATTGACTGATGTGCATGATTTACTTGTGGATTATTGTGATGATTTATCAGCTGTTTGGACTCTGACGGCACCCATTCACTGCAGAGGATCAGTTGGTGAGCAACTGATGTAAAGCTACATATCTCCAAATCTGTTCCGATGAAGAAACTTTCCTATGTTTCCTCATTCCTTTCATTTGAGTGAACTTTTCCTTTAAGAATGTTCCTTTAAGACAAAAAATACTGAGGGAAAAAGTTTTGCAGTGCATTTCTTATCATCCAGATCAAGCAGCCTTTTCTGAGCCTCAAGCATTAAACCACTTCACCATCCACGTTCAAAACTAATTTGTGCTTCAGTATGAAATACAATAACTCGGTATGAACTATAATAATTTGCTTCCTACAGCACAGCAGAAACCGACCGACATACACGATATGGATCTGTTGATAATCACTAGTCGATTGTGACGTCTGCTCATTTAGACGACAGTGGATAAACTAGACAAGGCTTCTTCTAAGACAGCATATCCCCCCTTTCATGGTCTCTGTAGGGAATTTGTCAGAACTATTGTTGACTAAAGGCTCGGTGCTGTCGAAATAATCTCTGCAGACTTTCAAGGGTTCATGCAGTGAACGAGAGAGTTCTGGAAGGAATCCAGTCCATACCAGGACTTTGTTCTAGTAGTTCTCAGTTCAGCTTTCAGTCATCTTTGATCATAAGAGAAGCGTCTGCTGACTTCCCCGGAACAGCTCTGGTCCCCGGAGCGATCAGAACACGAGCTCTGTGTTTATCCAGCTTTCGTTTCATTCGGCCTTTCTGCATGAGTGGCTTTTGAACAGCCAGAGACACGAGAGGGTTACAGAGAGAGCTTTCAATTGTTGTCTCAGAAGTAGCTGGAGTCTTGATGGCACCTCAGGGACGTGTTAATAGTCTCTGCGGCAGCTGATGTATGCTGGACTTGTACTGTCCTCCACTCATCAGCCGTGGCGGTCACTGTCCGACTCCAAAACCCTCCTCTGTAATTTAATGCAGCTCTTTCAAAGGCTCGTCAGGAGAATTCATTGCTTTGCTGCGGTGATATTTTCTGCATTGCTCCGTTCAGTGAGATGATAGACGAGGCCGTGTGCATATAGCTGCCTTCTAAGGGAGCAAAATGAAACCCCTTTAGTTATTTGTGCATAAAAGCATCTACCAAATGTAAAATGTATTTGGAATGCTCTGAATAGGTAGCAAGTCTACAAGTTATACGAATTACTAATAATTTATTGCACACACACAGGCCTATATTTAAGTCTCCCTATAATTTTTCAGAAATTACATTTCAGATTTGTGACCCTGGTCTTGAGTCGCTGGGGTATATTTGTAGCAATTTTTCTTTTATGCATAAAATCTACAAAAAATAAAAAAATGTTCTAAATCTCCTACTGTAAATGTATCAAAACTTCATTTTTGATCAGTAATATACATTGCTAAGAATTCTTTTTGACAACTTCAAAGGCAATTTTCTCAGTATTAAAATTTTTTTTGCACCCTCAGATTCCAGATTTTCAAATCTCGGCCAGATATTGTCTGATCCTAATAAACCATACATCAATGAAAAGATTATTTATTCAGCTTTCAGATGATGTATACATTTAAATGTAAAAGAATTGTCACTTAAGACTGGTTTTGTGGTCCAGGGTCACATATGTTTTTCTAATTTGGATAAGAGGTACTTTGGAAATGGAGTGTGCCTTCAGTACCTTAAGATGATGTCTATGTAAGCATCATACAAGGACAGAAAACATATTTTACATCTTAAAATAAAATAAGAGTCAGGTTACAGTTTCAGCATCTTGTTTATACAATGGTTGTTCTTTACAAAAAAAAGTAGAAAAACAGAAAAAAAACAGTGGCTAAAGAAGTGGACATTACCAAGCATTACATGTTACACAGTTAATATGAATAGCTCAAGCTAATTCCACATTCTTTCCTTAAAAGTTGAACCTCACAAAGCTTGCCTGGGTCCTATTTCACCCCCAAATAAAACAAAACATTGAAAAAAATAAAATAAGATTCTGCATAAATGCTTTTTCTTCAATGTGGCATGACAATTAAGCAACCCCCCACCCCCCAAAATAAAAAAAATAGTAGTATTTGTTATACAGTCTATTATAAAAAAGAATATAATGTTTTGATTTTAGGGTGAATTAAGACAGACATGTTTTGTGCAGTGCAGATCATATATCCATTTTACAGTACAAAACCATGATTCTCCAAAACCTCCATCCAGAAAAACTCCACAGACTAGCTGACAAACAGAGAAACATCGACCTAATTTATCCACTAACTAGCTGTAATGGTACACATGACATGGCTTCATCACCTCACTTCATCTAACAGGCCTGAGTCCAGGTTTCCTCGTGATGATGTAAACACAGGGTACGTGGTGGTGAGCACACTTCCTGAGATTTGTGATTCAGTTTCTGTCTGACTGTGATAGGGCTCTAGGAAGAGGGCTGCTCAGTGTTTTTCGTGTGGTTCTGCGCCCGTTTCATTCACAGCAGGAGAACTTGTAGGATTGTGGGAGGAGCCGTTTAAAGGATGCGCCTCACAGGACGACTTCTGCGTTTTGATTGGTTGAGAGTCACTAAACGCTGCCTCCTTTCCCTCTTCTTTGGTCTCTTCTTCTACTTTAACATCGGTCTTGCAGTTTATTTCACCAGCCTGCTCTTTCTTCTTTCTTTTTTTTGGAATGGCGTGTTTATTCTCCTCTATTTTCAGCTCCTTCACTTCCTTTTTCCAGGCTCCGAATGGGAGGATGTCCAGGTCTCCGCCTGAGCTTTCACACACCGTTGGCCCCGCCCACTCTGGAACCTCCAATCCCAGCAGCTTCATCAGCTGACCCACGACCTCGTCTACATAGCCGTGGATACGCAGGTGGGCGTGTTTGTCCTACAAAAACAACACGAGAGATCTGAACTAATACAAGAGTTTTCAAGCTGTCATTCGCTGAAATCCATCACACAGCTATCGTGTGACTTCAGATGTACCACTGCTACTTGACTATTGTTTATCATGCTTTTTTTAATTACTTTCTGCGTTTTACAGGAGAAAAAAAAAAAAAAAATCACAGGGGAAAAAAAGTGAATGTTTACATTTTTTTTTTTTTTTTAAGAATGAATGGATCAAAAGTAACAGTAAAAGACATTTTTAATTTTACAAAGATTTCCATTTCAAATAAATACTGTGCTTTTCAACTGTCTAATCAGCAACGAATCCTGGAAAATGAAATACATCACACTTTCCACAAAAATATGAAGCAGCACAACTGTTTTTAAATCAACTGGAGTAATGGTGCTGACAAATCAGCGTTCAATAACATTTTACACCATATTCACATTGAAAACAGCTATTTTAAATTGTAATTGAAATTGTTTTCACTATATTTTTAATCAAAGCAATGCAGCCTTTGTGAGCAGAAAAGACTTCTTTCAAAAACATTAAAAATCTTACTAACCCCAAACTTTTTTCTTGAAAATTACATCTTTTTTCTTTTTTTCCCGTCTGAGTGAAATACTAATTTACTTTGAATAAATGCACACTTTAATCAATCACAGCAGAGTCAGATTACCGACAGACATAACGAAACAACACAAGAAATGTCAAATTCTATTTCTCTACAAATTAAGCTGCTTATAATACCATAAACTCTCCCTCCAAAAATCTGACACGTGGAAGAAATCACATTGCATGCATGTCGGGCTTTGAATTTGAAACTAGATTTATAAAAAAAATTAATCCAATTTGAGAACTGAGAAGTTGACAGGAAGTAGAAGCAATGAGGTAAAAGCGGCAAAAATAACCTTCAGAAGAAAATGAATCAAACATGGGCATATATCAAAACGTCTACAAATTAATAGGATGAATCCATTAAAACACATTCCAGCCACACGATGAGATCAGAAAGGAAACGACAGACGAGTTTAAGAGAAAATCCAGCCGACTCTTTGATGAAGCTGCAAAGCTTCTTAATCAAAATTGTTTTAATACTAAGCACGAATGGTCAGACGGGGTTTAGCGCTGCTGTGCTTTTGAGTAACACTAATCTGAGCTTGTGTTCATAGATTTCAAACTGCTAATTGTGTTTGCATGTGGGTCAGGACTAAGAGAAAGACACTAGTAGTCCCCATCGACTTCCATTGTATTTCCATACTGTAGAAGTCAATGGGGACCAGCAACTGCTTGGTTAATTCCTTTGTTTGTAACTTAATTTGTTCCTTGGTTTTAGTAAATTGTTACCATGTTGTGCTAATTTGTTCCCTCATTTTAGTAAATGATGGCCACGTTGTACTAATTTGTTCCTTTGCTTTAATTAAATCAATAGGGAACAAATTAGAACAATGTGGCCAGAAACATTTTAGTTGCTTACATTATTCAAAACATCATCTTGTGTTAAACTGAAGAAAGAAATTAATGCGGGTTTGGAACAACTGTAAATGGTTGAGGAAATGTTGATAGAATGTTATGGTGCAAATTCCTAATTTCTGGTTATAAATATGTTTTTATCTGCATGTCATTTGTGATGCTCTGGAAGGCTCTTATGTTAACCGAAGCTACATTTATTATTTACTAATACAGTAAAAAAAAAAGTTAAATGTTAATACAATTTAAAATAATTGTTTTATATTGCAAAAGATTTTAAAATGTAATTTATTTCTGTGATCAAAGCTGAATTTCCAGTATTATTACGCCAGTCTTAAGTGTCACATGATCCTTCAGAAATCATTCTAATATACCGATGAAGTTTATCATGTTGTGTTGTAATGTTAATGGAATGTTGAAAACGGTTGTGCTGCTTCAATGTCACATCTGAGCAATTTTTAATGCTGAAAAAAAAAAAGATTTGAAATGAATTTGAAGGAAGCGTTTCATGAAAGGCGTGCGTGTTGGTGAGACGTACATGTTTGGTTGGCTGAAGGTTGACTATAACCAGCTTCCCTCCTGAGCGTTTGGTAAGAAGAGGCAGATCTCCGCTAGGTTTAATCTGAAGAGATGTTCCCAGCGTCAAGGCCAAGTCAGCTCGCCTGTGAAAAGAGACGTGGAGCATCAGCTTCTGGATCTGTTGTTCTTTTCTCAGAATCAGTGAATAGGTGCCGCTCACACGAGTCTTGGTCTCAGTTTGTTCACATACAGTCATAATGCACACATTAATGTCAGCTTCTGCATTCAAGCTCTTTTTAACGCTCTGTTCCTGCTTCATTAGGACCAATAAAAGGCTTTATTCATGACTCCATAACCTTAACATTATACAGCTAATAAACCATTCATCACAAATATCCTGTTGTACTGATCAGGTTCATTGTGATTGCAATCATCATCACATGGTTCCTTTGTTGATGCAAATCAGTATCATTATTATGCAAAAACCTGTCAAGAACATGTCTCAGTTACACCTCACAAGAAATTCCACACAAAATAATTAATTAAATTTAATATCTGTAACAATTCAGAACAATGTATCTCATGTAATATTTTTTTTTACAGCCTTCCAGTGTTATTTTACCATTATCTACTAACATATAATTTGTTAATATATTAAATTAGCTTTTATTTTGTATTGTCGTTATAGCAAAATTTTTTGTAAATGTTTAATGTGGTTTTTTAGTTTTTATACAGCCTCTATCCAGCTCTATTTTTGCTCAGTTTTAGCAATTAAATCAATATTAAACTAATATTTATATGTCAGATAAACATTTCTAATAGTTAAAAAAACAACACTACACCTTTTATGGCATTTTACATAAATATATACACACACACAAAACATATTATCTTAAATTAGTGCTTTTAAATGGTGAATCACAATTAATCACATCCAAAATATTGTTTATAAATTTACATAGATCCTGTGTGTTTTGTGTATATTTATTATGTATATATAAATGCACAGACATTCATTATATATTTTGAAAAACATTTTCATGTATATATTTATATAAATGGATATTATATATAAATATTAATTGATGTTATATTTAAATATTTTAAATGTATAAACTTATTTTCTTGAAAAAACATATTTTCTTAAATATATACACGCATATGTGTGTATTTATATATACATAAATATACACAGGACACACATCATGTAAACAAAACTTATTTTGGACGCATTTAATCGCGATTGATCTTTAAATAAAAAAATTCTGAACACAATTACACAAATAAAATACACACATTGCGATACTCTTTAATTAATAAAAGGATGCACTTTTGTTTTGTATAATATTACTACTAATAATAAATTAATACATTTAATTAATGGCCTGGTCACTGGAATTAAATATATATAGACACGTCTGAAATAAGCAGAATGGGTCACAATGGTTGACTAATCAATTGTTGGATGGCTAGTTGATTTTATTATTATTATTTAATTTTTCATTCACAAGTGTTGAACTGTTTGCTATCCTGACATTGCAGAAAACAACACAGAATAGCAACAGCGGTGGAGAAAAGACTGTAAGACATTCACAGACCTGAAATGAACTGTAATAGCCTCAAAGCTCTGCATTTTGCCATCACCGTTTCTAAGCCTGTCTGAAGTCGCTTTATAGCTGAACATCATTAACTTTAAAGTATACTCTTCAAAAGAACAATACTTATGTTTAATTGATTATACGTGAGGAGATAATTATCCTGTACACAACATAATGAAAATTGTTACTCTAAAAGCTCCATTAATTCCTCATGAACTGCTAAGACCTAAGAACAGCTTCCTAAATGCATGACTAAAAGGGATTGACCACAGCATCCAAAATTCAGAAGAAGTGAATGATTGCAGCAGGCAAGAGACATCTACAAAAAGAAACCACCAGTGACCTCAGACTGTGAGAGAAAATTGAAAGAGTGAAACAGCAAAAGTGAGAAACAGAAATCTTCTTTAAGTCTGAACTGGAGCTTGTAGGTGCTTCATTGGTTTTCGAATGTCATGTGGTCGTGGGAAACTCATCGGTGTCACGCTATCAATCTCCGTGTGCTGTGCCTCCACTGTGAAACCTATAGACCAACTTTTACCTAAAACGATTTCAAAAGATATATCTGTAAAGCTGTGGTCACCTTTCAATTAATTTATTAGCCAATGAAAAAAAAGTAGTATTATGTCACTTGCTCACCAATGGACCCTTTGCAGTAAATGGGTGCCGTCAGCATCAGAGACCAAACAGCCGGTTATAACATCACAATAATCTACAAGTTATCCAGTCGATCAACTAATGTCTTGTGAAGTGAAAAGCAGCATGTTTGTAAGAAACAAAACTGCTCCATCATTAAATGAGCAGGAAGCGATTTTTATTCTGAAACACTGTTGCAAGTGGATCGAACTGAGCACCAAAATACACTTGTATCCAATCAGCAATTCGTGGTGGGGGAGGTGCCTGTGTTGCACAGCATGTTTGTGAATTTGGGGGCGGAGCTTTCACAATAGGGGTGTGACCTTTAAAATAGAGGTGTGTTTGTTTTGGTGATTTCAAATATGAACAGTGTTTCTGAGAAATTACTTACTGCACTTTAAATTCAAACTCTTGCTTCTATTCAAAATATTGCTTTCTCTGATTTTCTGAATCAGGAGAGCAATATGCACAGATCAAACACTGTTTACAAGTCAAAGCGGTTCTAAATAAATACATATTTCTTGCTGAAGCATTATTGTGGACTTGATTATGTTTTTATCAGCTGTTTGGACTCTGACGGCACCCATTCATTCTGACGGCACCCATTCACTGTAGTGGATCCATTGGTGAACAAGTGATGGAATGCTAGATTTCTCCAAATCTGTTCCGATGAAGAAACAAACTCCTTGCCATATTGGATGGCCAGAGGGGGAGTACATTTCACTTTCTGAGTGAACTACTCCTTTAATAACACACATTCCAATGTTCAATGTAAACTAGGAAACAGTTATAGTAATGAAAGAGAAACAAGCAGCTTTGTAGTACTGTGTCCTAAACTGAACTCCTGACAGACTAAAACAAAAGATCAAACATATTATATTCAATAAAATCACTGGAGGGACTCAAATTGTCACTGTTGTGCATTACAATAAAGAGCGCTTTCTACTTCCAAGGTCACATTTCTCTTCTTTCAAGCTCCAGTGGGTTTCGAGAGCATGTGGAAGCCCAGAGGACAGAGGCAGGTCAGATGTGCAGCAGGTGTTGTGAGATGTTTTGTATGCGTGTGAGTCTTGTGAGACTGCAGTAGGTTCGCTGTAATATGATTAAGATGGATCTGGTGCTGTTGATACAATGATCAAGACTGAGCACTCCTATCTATTTATTAGCCCTGAAACTGAAGCAGTTTGAAGTCATTAAAAGTTTTGATTTTGTTTAACTAAACCATCTGCATGCAACACATCAACAAGCTTGATGGTCAACAGCGTTGTACAGGAAGTGAGATTAATCTGATGTACTGATATAAAGTCCATAATCTATCATTTGTATAAATTATGTCAATAATTCATGGTAGTTTTGCAATTTCTTAACTCATGATTTACTGCTCTGTACTTCCCCAGGGACTTGATCGGCATGGAACTGAAATCGCAATCATCGTTTCTTTCCTTCTGTGACGTTATCAGAGTAAAACTATGATTTTTCTTGAATGACAATTTGTTTTTAGATGTGTCAGGAACTAAATTTTGTTTGCTAAAATGAATAATGATGGATGGATAAATAATTTATAATAAACACAGTAAAAAAAAGAATTATCCATTTTGATATCAATGTACTTTTTTTTATATTTTAAGTTTTGAACCTTTCTTTTTTTTTTTTTTACAAATATTTCTATACATGTTATTGTATTTTAGTCTAGTTGATGTGCATTTTATTTCAAGTAATCAAAAACAAACAAAACAAACAAACAAAACAAACAAACAAAAAAAACATTCCCCCCCCCGGCAATCAACTAGTCAAAAGTTATACATAAAAAACAGTAAAGTTAGTAATAGCCCTTGATTTGCATTTCCTTAATTCACCTGTCAATCACGAATCTTATTTTAAACCTGTAACTGCTACTTGTCTTGTTTTTAACAAGCACCTATATCTTGATTTGCTATATAATGGCTGTCTCGCTGTATTGCTGAGCACACTTCTCTTCCTTACCGACATGCTTCATCAGCTCTATTCAGGTCTCTGTCAGGCAGTGAATCCTCCCAGTCCAATACCGTGCTGATCAGTTTCCCTCTGCAGAAACACACACACACAGAACAGCTCAGGACAGGCACAGAAATCTGAAGGGGCATAAGCGCAGGGTGCGTGCTTCCTACTATTAATAATAATGTTTTAAGTACAGATACATCAGACAGAGGTCTTTGTGAGTTTCATCTTGTTGTACGGTTTTCATCAGTTCATGAACATTGTGTTTTTAAGGCAGCATGTGAACTTTAGAAACCAGCGCATCAGTGTCAATATCAATTACCTGTTTGGACTAGTGACTTGCAGTCTTTTGTAAATACCAGGGCTATTATAAATAATATAAATAAATGATAAATTCCCTAATACATTGTGTGCGCATGGCATGAATTTCTGGCTCCCACAATTATCTAAAATCATGATGGACGTGTTATGATCCATTGCTCTAAAATGGCACAATCACCTGCAAGATCGGAGTCCTCTTGAGCGCGTGACATCGCAGTAGCGTCCGGTTGGCTTCAGACCCATCACTCCAATCACAGTGTCCCGAACATATTGCCTGAAACAGCCCAGGGCACAAGTGCTTATCGCGGTGACATTGGAAGTACCTGCACACTACCCCTTGCCTCCTTCAATAGAGATTTGTGCGAGTGATCAATACTGATAAATAACTTTATCTGTTAGACACAATGCTATGATGCTCATATACAATCAATAATGCACACGTTCAATGTAAAACATGTAGTGTGCACTAGAAAAATAAACCTGAATCAATGTTTTTGGAGACTGTAAATTCAAAGACTTTTCTGTAAACAGATTTAGTTTTCTTCATTTACCTGTTTCTGCTCAAAACTGGTGGGATTATATTTTGTGATTCGATTTTAAATCAGAATTTGACAAATAAACAGCAATGTTTTGAAAGTGTTCAAACAGCACCAAGTCAAAATGTCTTACAGTTGATAAAAACTTTGAAGATATTTCAGCCAACACAATCCAAGATCTAGATGAGTATGTTTCTTCATGGGAACAGATTTGGAGAAATCAGCAATTGATCCACTGGAGTGAATGGGTGCCGTCAGAAAGAGAGTCTATAAACAGCTGATAAAAACATCACAAACACAAGTGGTGTGGATAACTTGTGGATTATCAAGTCTTTTTCAGGTGATTGGACTCTGACGGCACCCATTCACTGCAGAGGATCCATTGCTGAGCTGATGGAACAATACAGTACATTTCTCCAAATCTGCTTTGATGAGGAAACAAAGCATTTTTATCTTTACAGACTAGCCCCATTTATGTCCACTGGAAGTCAGATTTTGTCTTCTAATTAATATTATTAATTAATTGATCTTTTTTTTTTAAGCAGGGACAAATGGAAATAATGTTTGTGGTAATGAACCACAAATGCTTTTGACTGAGCTTAATCTGTAATGAACCCTTGGCAACCAGTAACACAGGAACAAGTTTAAAACAGTCCTGAAAGTCGTGTACTGGTTAAACTGCATCAGGTGATGTGGTTATTCTTGCTCTTGACGTGTGCACACAGACTTCACGAACACGTTCAGAGAACAATTACATACTTGCCACACTTCTCACATTCTTCAACAAACATGTTCCCGTGCAGCTCTGACAATCGATCCCTAGCAGATACAGAGAGAAGTAAACAAACCCAATCAGAGCAGAAGAATGAGAGAAAAAGAAGCAATTGATGAGAAAATGATCACAAATGACTGAGGGTTGTTTCTATCTATTCAAATCAATATTTTAGTATAAAATATATATTATAAGATTTATTCATATTTTTAATTAGTTTTTATTTTTATAAATTTTTATATATTTTCTTTTTAAAGTTTTAGTAATAAGTTTGTTCGGTCTTTTCTTATTTTATTCATTCTTACCAAGTTATCATTTTAGTACTTTATTTTTAGTGAAAAATATAAAAGAACTGAACTAGTTCTTTTTATATTTTCATTTACATTTTTGTGCACTCATTTCTTTTAGTTATGACATTTCGATCAGTTTATATACAAATCCGTGTTATTTTATTATTCATATAACCTTAAAGTTTTTATTATTATTATTGGATTAGTTTTTAAGTGTTCTTTAAGATTTTTTTTTTTTTTATGTGTGATTTGTGTTTTTGTAATTTCTATTAGTTTTGTCATTTCCATTAAGCCTAGTTTATTTCGAAATCACTGTTAAGTATTTTTCATATACTGTTTTATTAATATTAATTAGTCATTTCTGTTTACGTCATTTCTGTTAATTTAATAAAGTTTTAAAATATGAAAGTTTTAGTTATTTTTAAACATCAACTAGAATAAAAAAATAAATATTTCCTTCCTTTCCTTTTTTCAGTTACTGTGAATTCTTATTAATTAATGTTTAAGTAATTTAAAGTTTTCTCTTAAGATAGTTTTATTTAACAATAATAAGCCTGACAAATAACAAAAGAATAAAACAATACATTAGATTATGACTGAGGGCTTTTAGTTAAATCTACCGGAATAAAATGTCAATATCCTAAACTCAACACTAACAGCTTCAAGTAATTTGCCTAGAACAAGACATGCTGATTTCATTTGTTTGTGTAAAGAGAAAATTAAAAGAGCTAATTAACATATCATATCTGACATCACAGGCAGGACAGAGGTCAGAACTTAAATCCAGACAGTATGAGAGACATGGGACCGACATGAAGCCAGCCAATCAGACTGGATGTTTTTGTGTGTAAAATCCATCATTACCTGGGGAAGCCGGAGCGCAGGTGAAGGCCGTCTACGTTCTGGCTGATGAGGTATTTGAGGTGTCCTGTCCTCTGCAGCTGCAGCAGGGACATGTGAGTCAGGCTGGGACGTGCGTCCTCAAACGTGGTGTTAAAGTGAGGCGTCTCGCCTCTCTCCTCCATCGTCCACACTCCTTTAGGACCTCTGATGAACACAAACAGCACAGAGACAGTCTGGCTCATATCCTGAAAAATCGAATCTTTTTGATCTTTTGAAATATAAGGCTTGATGTACTTTGAAATCATACTGTCAGTTTCAAAACTCAATTCCTATCATAAAATTGATAAAATCTATAAACGAAGCAAAACTACAAAAAAGATCTAGTTCTGAAATATGTGCACAATCATATTAACATGCAAATGTATGTTACCATTTAAAAGTATGCATCATGTTTTTTTTCTTACAAACTGTATATTTTATTCAGCAGGAATGCATTCAATTGATCAAAAGTGATAGTAAAGACATCTATAATGCTAAAAAAAATAATTTAATTATTATTTTTTAAATCATAGAATCCTTTAAAAAAAATCGTTTTACAGTTTACACAAAAAATGTAAGCAGCACAACCGTTTTCAACACTGATAATAATCAGGAATGTTTCTTGAGCATCAAATCAACATTTTAGAATTATTTCTGAAGATCATGTGACACTGAAGACTTGTATTTTAATATATATATTTAAGTAGAAAACAGCTATTTTAAATTGTAATCATATTTAACAATATTACTATTTTTTTGTCATGTATATTTGAACATATAAATGCAACCCTGATGAGCAGAAGAGACTTCTTACATTTAAAACATCTTACCAACCCCAAGTTTTTGAACAATGGTCTGTATAGATACTATATACTAAACATAGGGCATGGTGTCAGAAACATCACAGTCATAGGATAGGTTTGATTCCCAGTCAAAAGACATGATAAAATGCATACTTTAAAATGCGATGCATGATCATTTAGATAAAAATAACCATGAAATGCATAGATGCAAATTATTCTAGAATTACATTGCATACTTGTGTTGCCTCAGGTTTGAAAATGATTATATAGAACTGTTTTTGGAGCAAGAAACTAGTGAACTTCAGGAAGAAAGAACTAAATGACTTCGTCTCCTTTCGGATCCTCCTCTCCCTCTGTGATTCAGTGAGCACTGCTGAGTAGGCTTGCCGTGATAGACGGTGTTTCCGGTTTAAAGCCGTGACACCGTCCTCACTGTCGTTTTGATTTTTTAAGTATTTGTTTTTTCTTAAAATATTTATTTGGATCAAGTTAAAATAATAATTATTAATGATTTAGTTTAAAAGAAAGCATACACTAGAATGAAAAATCACAGATCAGCATCACCACGTCATCTCTTCTCCCTGTGATGCATCTCGTTAAAGACGAAACATTGGCCACATCGGAAGAGGACGGACAAATGACAGCCAACCTGAAAACCAGAATCGTATTTATTTTAAGGATGTCGCACACCGGACGAGAAGCACAGCGCCACGTCTTTAAAATTCGATCACATTGTTTTCTATGGTGTTTCAGCATCTGTCCGCTGCGCCCAGCTACGACTCAGGACGCTGTTCAAATTCCTGCTGTGCTACAGAGCAGCATCGCCATAGTTTTATATTAAATTAGCTGGAAATTGAGCTTGTGAGCATCCGGTGTGCGATACCTAGCGATGTCCTAGACGCGGTGCAGCGCTTCTCCTCTGGATTTAGACGAGAAATATTAAGCTCTGCCAGAAGCAAGCCGGCAGCTCATACTGGTCACTACGCTTTCCAATATGAGAGTGAGGAGTCACGTATCGATTTGGGATATCGAGGGGAGGGGCTCTGTACCATGATGACAACTCCTCACTCTCAATAACTGTGGATGGAGTTACTATCCACAGGAACGACACAAAAGTTCACTTGAACGGGCAGAAATCTCTCTCGTGCACTTGGGAATTTGTATCAACACACACACAGACACACACACACAACAGCCAATTCTGATGAAATCTGGTTTGCTTTTTCATGCTTTCCTAGTTACACACATGCAGCGGCTTTCCCTGCACGACTTATCAAAAGTTTTCTGTTCTTACTAAACTTGGATAAGCGCTTACAAGTACTACATAAACCCCTAAATAAGTCCTATCCAGACTTTAGGCTATTGATCAAAGTCTTGTACACAAGAGCTTATTCTGGCCATGAATCACGCACTTAGTCAGAAAGAGGGCGTCTGACTGACACGTTAGCCGTCAAACACAATTAGCTTTTCATTAATGTGGCATTTGGAGGAGTGTAAATCTGAAATCAGATGAGAATCTTGTCTGCTTACTCACTAAGTGTCTATTTTGACCGTCTTTCAAAGACTCAATGTCAAAAACTTAGATTCTGATGAGTTTGTTTCCCGGTGCACTGATATAAACCTGTGCACTGACTTTCTGAAATAGAGTCAAGCCGAGCAATCAAATTGGAGATCAACGTTTGAGAAAGCTCTTGACATTTTCTGTATGCAATATGCAGGCGGTCAGTAAACAGTCCTTGGGCACGCAGTCTACATATGTCCCAAGTAAACTCTTCACTATGCAGTATGAAATTGAAAGGAGATTCCTGTGCACTGCTGTTTAGATGAAAATGCCTGCAGAATGTTAAAACATTCAACCATGAGAATGTGTCAAATGGTTCCCTTGAGGCAAGGCTAGAGTGAGACTGTGTCTGTGTGAATATTAAAATAATAGTTCAACTATAAACACAAATTCTACACTCACCCTCACATCGTGCCAAATCGTTCAATAATTTAATTGCATTTCTGTTTAATGAAATACACTTTATAAAACATGCATTGATTATGCATTTTATTTCTTGCAAACATTTTGAATCAATACTACCCTCTCAAATGTTTAGGGTTAGTTATTTTTTTCCCTAAATCAATACTTTTATTAAGCAAGGGTACATTAAAATGATTAAAAGTGACAGTAAAGTCTTCAGGTGTTCTTATGAAGATTTCATATGAGAGAACACAAGAGAAAAATATGCAGCAGCCATCGCATCAAACACGTTTCTTCTGATAATGAGTCAGACGAGCCGACGGAATGAAAAAGAGGGGAAGAAAGGAAGTGAAAGGAGGAGAATAAATGTAACAGGTGTCACTCAGTGGGACATCAGCACCTTCTAAAATTAAACCTCCTCCACACAGTTTTAAGCAATTAAAATGACAAACTAGCAGAAGGTGAATCCAAGAAATTCATGGAACATTAAAAATGTGTACATCAAACACAAATCTTAAAGTAAACCAAAGTGAAATGAGGTCAACTCAGCTCAGCAGTGTGGAAAAGCACTACACACACACACACACACACTACTGAAGAAAAAAAAAAAACCTTTTAAAAACTCTAACTGAAATAATAAATATATGTTGTCGAGGCTAAATTTATAATTGTATATTTAGCTTAACTGGATGTACTAAAATAAAATTAACTGAAATACATGTATGCAAATATATATGACATATGGAATATATAATGATAATATATATAATATATATAAAATAATATATATGAAAAACAAAATGAAATAAAAAAAAATTCAGTGTAAAACGCCTGCCATATTTCATCCCACATTTATAGGAAAAAATTTATACAATTTTTTTATTAATTAAATAATTAAATATTCTGCATACAAAATGATTGTCATTTTAGAAACATTACGTTTATTATTATTATTATTATTATTATCATTATTATATTTTATTCTGATCTGGAGATTATCCCCATAAAAGAAAAGAAAAAAATCCCAATTTTTGGTATGAATCAATAAAATATAAATGAAATACTCAAGGTAATTGTTAACATGTAAAAACAACTGTGGATATAAGATAAACTGCAAGAATAAGGCCGATTATCATTGAGATGAATGAAAATTACTAAAAAACAATCAAGCAAAAATCCATACACATAATGACAATGAGAACTGTCTGTGTACATTTTTTACCTGGGGATAAAAATGTCCAGAAAAGGAAAGAAACACAAGAGTACAGCGCTTTAGGCCTTACTCAGGAACGGCCCAAGAACAGAAAACACTGAGAGTAGAATTATCATTCATTTATTCTTTTATCAGATGTGTAAAAGGTTATCTGAATGTTCTTTCAAAGTAACGATTTCACTTTTTCTTTTGATTTGGTTTTGTGACGTCAAAGCCAACATTGGAACAGAATCGAAGCATGCATCTCACAGATTGGACAGTCAGGCTGGGGTCAGAATAGCATGCCACCAATCTTTTTAAGTATCATTTAAATGCTATTATAATTTTTAAAATGCTACTATATATATATATTTTTTTTTGTATTAATGTTTTCATTTTGATTTGTCCTAGCCATTTTTTATTAGTTTTTAAATATGTATATAGTTTTAATTACAGGTAAATATGTTCTAAATGTATTCTAAGTAAATAAATTTATAGCTTTCATTTTCATTTTACTTTCAGTTAACTAAAGCCTATAAAAAAAGTGCAATTTTCTGAAGTTATTACATGTATTGTGAACATAAAAGAAACTTGTAACAAAGAAATGAGAGCTATAAATAAGTCACGATTTTCAGTGAATTGCTGAACTATATGTAAAGCAAAAAAAAGTGAGACTGACTACTTTTATGGTGCTTTTTCTGAGAGTCACAATCAGCCTCTTTCATGGTTTGAAAATTGCAGTTTGGAGCGCCATCTACCAAAAAAACAGATGAACAGCAAGAGTAGACTATAGTTCACCCCAAAGTACATTTGTCACCCTCCTAGATGTATGTGACTGTCTTCTTTCAGAATAATCCAATCGGAGTTATATTAAAAATTGTCCTTGCTCTTCCAAGCCTTTTGCTGAAATATTTATAGCTAGACAGTAAATGTTACATGTAGAATTTTAACTATGTCTATTTTTATGATAGCACTGACTGTAAAATGACTGTTATTATTTAATTATTTTCCTTTTTAGTTAAGTGAATTTAACTTCCACTTTAAAAGCCTTATTTTAGATTTTAGATTGCAATGTCACAGAATTAGAATGAAATGTGATTATAACCTTTTTTGCACATTATATGTATGTGTGTAAAAATTCATATCTCTGTATTTTTGGCCAATTTGCAATATACTGTATATATTTAGGTATTTTCATTTTTGTATTTTGATAAAAAAAAAAAATGTATATATATATATATATATATATATATATATATATATATATATATATATATATATATATATATATAATTAAATTTAATGCATTTAGCAGACACTTTTATCCAAAGCGACTTACATTGCATTCAGGCTATACATTTTATAAAAATTATTATTTTTTAAAATAAAGTTCAAATTATTAACTTTAAAAGTATATCAATAATGCTAATAAACGCATCCATGAAGGTCTGTCTGCAGTACCTGAAGTCTGGGATCCCTGAAGATGTGCTGATTCCAGCTCCTGAATGCACCACCATGTACTGTGACTCCTTTATCCACTGGGCCAGTGTCTCCACTTTAGTCTTAAGCTCCTCTGGGCTGTCGAACTCCTGCAAACACACACACACACACACACACACACACATCTGGTCAGCTGTCCTTGTACTAGGGACTCCCCACAGGCGTAATGATTTTACTGTACTTTCTTCTATTGCCCTACAACTAAACCTACAGGAGCCTTTCTGCTTTTTTACCCATGGGGACCCCAATTTATGTCCCCATCCTGACATGAGTCCTCATGAGTCTATCTATCTATCTATCTATCTATCTATCTATCTATCTATCATGGTTTACTGTTTTTAAAGCACATATACATACAAATATATAATATGCACACATAACTCATTTATATTATAAATACGTTGAATAAACGTATACTATTGTTTTTTAGTTATAACATTATATCAATCGATAATAGCTCATCTGGATTCAAATTAATGGCGTTGCTCGGCAACCATAAACAGTCACACAGTTGTTGCCTGTCAGGGAAAAAAATGTTTTGTTATTAAAATGATTGTTATTAAAAAATATATATTAAATTATTCAGTAACTCCTGTGGTTTTTATCATATGGCTTCCTCCACTGTGGTATAATCAAAGTACAGAATTCATGTTTTTATAATTAGCATATTCATTCACCGACTGCCTAATATTTTTGACTAGGTTTATTTGGTAACGTTAGCGAAATGAACCGTGCAGTTATCATATTTACACACGTATGTCTACAGAGACTGAAAAGCTTTACATATGGAATAACAGTACATTTCGTAGGGCAAATATTAAATATGACGCTATTGTGCACTAAATTAAGCTAATTCTAGCTAACTTAAGTTAGCAGGCTAACGGCAACAAATGTAAACATCACCTCCGGGAGGCCGCAGATGCCTTTATCCGCGTATGGAGAGAGTCCCGCGGCGTAATTCACAGACATGACTCACTTTCTGGCTAAAGGGTAAGTTCAGCAAGTCAAAGAAAGAGTTTGTGATCTTCCGAAACCGTTCAATCGGTTTAGTGTGTTGCTCGGTTGTGTCTAGACGGGATGCAGCTACGACGGGAAACGAAAAATTAAATTAATTTTCGACCAATTAGATTGTATTTTATTAACGTCTACACATACCCCAAACCCAAACCTACCCCTTACGATAATGAAAAAAAAACAGTAATTATTTTTGTCCACTGGTAAATAATACGTTGTATTGATGTGCGCATGCCCAGTAGCGCCATTCTTCTCTTATTTTAATGGCGAGTTGCAATCATTCCTTGTCAGGTTCATACCGCCACCTTCTGTACCGGAGTATGCAGCATGGACTATTATTTTTATATAGCTTTACGTCATCTTAAAAAAAAACTATTTACATACACACACATACATACATACATACATACATACATACATACATACATACATACATACATACATACATACATACATACATATACACATGTGTGTGTGCAGGTCTGTTTATATTTTAACTTTACAATAATGCTTAAAATAACATTTACATTGTAAAATAAAATATCCATCAACATATGAAATTATGCAATTAAAGTGAAATAACTGAGCCTGATAAAATACTAATTTTAGAAGGAAATTTCAGACAGCAATTAGAGGCTTTTGCATCTCTTTATATGCATGTCACTTGAAAACTGTAAGGGATTCTGAATTCCGGATGGGATTCGGAAGATCATTCCACCATCCAGGAACAGTGAACAAAATGTTCTGAAACTTGTGCCTCTCTGTGATGGTAAAATGAGGCGTCATTCACTTGTAGATCTCAGGGTTCTGGAGGGGATGTAGACTTGTAAGAGTGAGTGGAAGTAGGAGGGAGAAATGTCCAAGAAATGACAAGGGCAAGGGACAAGAGGGATGGCCTGATCTTTCTGATTTTCTGCAATGCAAACCTGCATGATCATGCGGTTTTGTAATTTGGTCTTTGAAAGTCAGCTGGTCAATAAAGATTGCAGCAAGTCAAGATTCCTTACCAAACATGATGAGGAAATCATTTAACGGGAATCTGAATTGATGCTGTAGAGTCGGAGTGGCAGGGAAGAAGAGAAGCAATGGCAGGTGGAACCATGCACCAGTGATGTAGCTAGTGTATATGGAGAAGAGGAGGGATCCTAGAACTGATCCCTGAGGAACCTCACTGACAGGTGATGTGTTTTATTTTCTATTTTATTTAGTATTTTGGACGCACAAGTGATTTTTCAAATTGTAAATACATAAAATTTTATTTTTCAAGACAATACTGTTTCAAGAAAGTCTGTCTGTGTAGTAGGGTAGTTGGCTATTGGTCGGCAGGTGGCGCTACGGGCCCGCGCATTTGAGTCGTGACCGCGCACGGCTCTCATCTCCTCCTCCCGTCAGGTGCGGGGGGCGCGAGCGTGGCATGTGTCGAATAGATTGCTAGCGTCGCGTTTCCAGCTGAGCGCGTACTCTCTCCCGGCGCGTGTGCGTGCGTGTGTATGTTGTTATTATTATCGCACTCTCCGCTGCGCGCAGAATGGCTAGATTCACCCAGACTGAAGCGAGGAGGCAGCAGCATCCTCAGCAGCATCCTCAGCCTGCCCACGCCAGCCTGCTCCTCTCTGGACCGGGGGCGGTACCGAGCCAGGCAAGGGCACCACTGCTCCTCATCCCGCACCAGCCCCAGTACGCGCACATCACCTTCCCCAAGCCCATGAACGGCTCAGAGCCCATCTCCATCCACCCCGACAACGGCACCATGAAAGACCAGGATGCCATCAAGCTCTTTATAGGACAGATCCCGCGCAACCTGGAGGAGAAGGACCTCAAACCTCTTTTCGAACAGTTTGGAAAGATCCACGAACTGACTGTCCTCAAGGACCGTTATACAGGCATGCACAAAGGTAATGATGCTTTTGAATGGCTGGTTCGGGCTTGGGCTAAAAATACGTTGCCTCGTTATTGTTCACGACTGCTTGCTTCTAAACATTAATATCTTCTGTTGCGCTTATATTTATTCGTTACGCACAGAGCGTGGTCTTTTGCTCTAATTTTGGTCTCTCCTATACCACGGCCAGCACGATAAAGAGCGATTGACATCTGACAGCATGCGTTGATTGAATTCAAGCCAAAGTCTTTTTAAGAGTAACATAATCTGTTTTTCATGGAATGCACTAATGCATTGTAATTTTGCACATTGGTATTTATGACTTTACAAAGATAAGATTACATGCACGTTTGTTCTTTACACACTGTGCATAGCCCAGTTCTTATATTTTCACTTTTTGCGTTCACTTATGCAATATTAAAGCAAACTGGATATGGGTTCAACTAATTTTCATCATTGCATAATGTTAGATGTCAGTCTAATCTCTCAATTTTAAGGAATGAAAGAAAATGTTCAATGTTTACTGTAAATATAAAAGTCTAACTTCTGTAGCACATAGATCTATTCATCATGTACACTGTGTATTCTCATCCTCTCATTTCCCTCCTTCACACTGTTTTTAAGCACAGTCAGTACTATTGCAACTAATTTCCATCAGTAAGCTACATACTGTCAGATACCATTCAAACCTACCTCTGTCACTCTTTTTCAAATAACATGGTCTAATTCTCATTTAGTACTCTGATGCATTGTATGTTTGTGCTGGCTCACCCTGTGCACCTGATTAGCATTTATTAATTTTTTTTTTACTTAAAATATAAGCATCAAATTTATTTTTTTTGTTGCATTATACACCTTATATTGAACCACATTATATTGAACCACGCTCAGTATGATTGCATCTGATTTCCATCAATGCATGTCAGATGTCATACAGACCCATCTGATGTTGTCAGATCTCTCGTTCTATTTCTCTTGCATTGTGCTTTTCTGCTTCATGACATTAAAAAGGATACTAGATGTACCGTGTTCACTCCCACTTATGTATCACCTCGTATTTTTGTGTGTGCTCTCAGAAGTAGGGCAGCCCCGCTTTGAGCACAGATGATGCATACTAAGAGCTCCCAATGCGCGACGTGCATCTTCATTATGTCAAATTAAACATTTGGTGTGTGGTTTCTCATTCACAGCAAAATGTGAACCTTACATTACGTGCTAATTTATGCATTTAAAGAAATCATGAACCCACTAAAGGTTCAGTATTTCTTTGTTTGGCATTTGAGTGCTTTACTTGAGCAAGAATGCATTTTTTTTTTTTAATGAATGCACCAAGAGAAATCAGAACATGATGCTTTAGGAAGTATATGTGGTTTAGCATGGATTCTTATAAAAATTTAAGAAAGGTCAATTTCATCAAATTGCATAATAGTTCTAGACAAAAATAAATGCATTTTTGTTGTAAAAATAAAGATCCTTGACTGGCATCGATGGGTCCATGAAGAACATCCATGGAAACTGTCCAATGCACAAAAGGTTTTTTTTATTTTTTATTTTGTTTACAATAAGAAAATAATGGTTCTTTTAAGAATTGTTCACTGAATGGTTCTTTCACGAGTTCACATCTACGTATATTAATACCGTAAGTTTATGCGTATTTGGCGTGCTGTCCGGGTGGAGGGCTCCGAGCTCGGGATGTGGCCCGAACCCAGAGTACTCCCCCCGGTTGTGGTAAGAGTAGATGGATCTATAAGTGAGGAGAAATGGGGTGGAGGAGGGATGCTGAAAACTGTCAATGAACAGAGATAGGTTCTGCTGTTATTTATACCTTGTCATGAGTTGATTACTGATTGGTCTCCACTTGTGTTAGTCAGGTTAATGAACTGCGACTGTTCCTCCCGAACTTTGTTATAAAACAGCATTTCACGAGTTCACATCTACGTATATTAATACCGTAAGTTTATGCGTATTTGGCGTGCTGTCCGGGTGGAGGGCTCCGAGCTCGGGATGTGGCCCGAACCCAGAGTACTCCCCCCAAAAACAAGAGAGCAAAAGGACAGCCGCCAGACTACGAACCCCCCAAAACGCAGAGATTTGGCGGGCTGACGTTTTTAGAAGTATGGTCGTTTGACCAGGAGATCTTGCATTGCCTCTGGCAGAAGTAGAGGAGCAGGCAGGTCCTGTTGGTTAATAGTTGAGGAAGAAGCGGTTACGATGGCGGGAAGACGGGCTCCACCGTCTGCCTGCGAGGTGTAATGATATATTGACTAGATGCGTAATGTATCCGCTGGGAGGCTGAGGCTCGCTGGACAGATAGAGGAAACAAATTATATTCCTGCATCCGCTGGAAGACTGGCTCGCTGGATGAAGAACAGAAAGAGATGGATGCATACTGCGTCCACTGGGAGACTGAGGCTCGCTGGACGGGTAGAGGAATGAATAGGTATTTACCGCGTCCGCTGAGACACTAGTGCTCGTTGGACAGACAGAGGAAACCAATAGATATTACTGCGTCCGCTGGGAGACTGAGGCTCGCTGGACAGATATGGGAGACGAATTATGTCCCTGCGTCCGCTGGAAGACTGGGCTTGCTGGACGAAGAACAGGAAGAGATGGATGCATACTGCGTCCGCTGAGAGACTAGTGCTCGCTGGACAGGCAGAGGAAAAATATGTATTTACGGTGTCCCCTTGGAGACTGAGGCCCAATGGACAGGTAGAAGGAATTAGATAATTACTGCATCCACTGAGAGACTGGTGCTCGCTGGACGGACAGAGAAATCAATGGATATTTCTGCGTCCGCTGGGAGACTAGTGCTCGCTGGACAAACAGTGGAAAAATAGATGTTATTGAGTCCGCTGTGAGACTAGTGCTCGCCGACTGATAGAGGAGACAAATAGGTATTTCTGCGTCCACTGGGAGACTGAGGCTCGCTGGACGGACAGTGGAATTAATAAATATTTACTGCGTCCGCTGAGAGACTGGTGCTCGCTGGACGGACAGTGGAAACGAATAACTATTTACTGCGTCCGCTGAGAGACTGGTGCTCGCTGGACGGACAGTGGAAACGGATAAATATTTACTGCGTCCTCTGAGAGACTCGTGCTCGCTGGAAGGGCAGTGGAAACGGATAAATATTTACTGCGTCCTCTGAGAGACTGGTGCTCGCTGGACGGGCAGTGGAAACAAATAAATATTTACTGCGTCCGCTGAGAGACTGGTGCTCGCTGGACGGACAGTGGAAACGGATAAATATTTACTGCGTCCGCTGAGAGACTCGTGCTCGCTGGAAGGGCAGTGGAAACGGATAAATATTTACTGCGTCCTCTGAGAGACTGGTGCTCGCTGGACGGGCAGTGGAAACAAATAAATATTTACTGCGTCCGCTGAGAGACTGGTGCTCGCTGGACGGACAGTGGAAACGGATAAATATTTACTGCGTCCTCTGAGAGACTGGTGCTCGCTGGACGGGCAGTGGAAACGAATAAATATATACTGCGTCCGCTGAGAGACTCGTGCTCGCTGGACGGACAGTGGAAACGAACAAATATTTACTGCGTCCGCTGAGAGACTGGTGCTCGCTAGACGGACAGTGGAAACGAATAAATATTTACTGCGTCCGCTGAGAGACTGGTGCTCGCTGGACGGACAGTGGAAACGGATAAATATTTACTGCGTCCGCTGAGAGACTGGAGCTCGCTGGACGGACAGTGGAAACGGATAAATATTTACTGCGTCCTCTGAGAGACTGGTGCTCGCTGGACGGGCAGTGGAAACGAATAAATATTTACTGCGTCCGCTGAGAGACTGGTGCTCGCTGGACGGACAGTGGAAACGAATAAATATTTACTGCGTCCGCTGAGAGACTCGTGCTCGCTGGACGGGCAGTGGAAACGAATAAATATTTACTGCGTCCGCTGAGAGACTGGTGCTCGCTGGACGGACAGTGGAAACGGATGAATATTTACTGCGTCCGCTGAGAGACTGGTGCTCGCTGGACGGACAGTGGAAACGAATAAATATTTACTGCGTCCGCTGAGAGACTCGTGCTCGCTGGACGGGCAGTGGAAACGAATAAATATTTACTGCGTCCGCTGAGAGACTGGTGCTCGCTGGACGGACAGTGGAAACGGATGAATATTTACTGCGTCCGCTGAGAGACTGGTGCTCGCTGGACGGGCAGTGGAAAGGGATGAATATTTACTGCGTCCGCTGAGAGACTCGTGCTCGCTGGACGGGCAGTGGAAACGAATAAATATTTACTGCGTCCGTTGAGAGACTGGTGCTCGCTGGACGGAAAGTGGAAACAAGAGAGACTTTTAAATTAAACATTTTTTTTTTTTTTTTATTTTATTTTTTTTTTTTATTTATTTTTTTATGTTTGAAAACAGCGTATTATGCAGAGGCTAATGCGACTGGGAATGTGGGGCATCGAAGCTGATCATAAACCCTTGTTGAAATTCACGTCGCTTATTGTGAAAACTGAACAGCTTATTTCAGTGAAATGGCTTAACATGATGACTTTTTTTTTTTTTTTTTTTTTTTTTTTTTTATATGGGGGAGGTAAAGAAAAGGCTCCTGCGGGAGCAGACACTGCTGCGGCAGTGAGGAGATACGAAAGGGGCTCCTGCGGGAGCAGACACTGCTGCGGCAGTGAGGAGATACGAAAAAGGCTCCTGCGGGAGCAGACACTGCTGCGGCAGTGAGGAGATACGAAAAAGGCTCCTGCGGGAGCAGACACTGCTGCGGCAGTGAGGAGATACGAAAAAGGCTCCTGCGGGAGCAGGCACTGCTGCGGCAATGGGGAGATATGGAAAAGGCTCCTGTGGAAGCAGCTCTGCATTTAACCCATCCAAGTGCACACACGGCAGTGAACGCGCACACACCGTGAACGCACACCCGGAGCAGTGGGCAACCATTTGTGCTGCGGCGCCCAGGGAGCAGCTGGGGGTTCGGTGCCCTGCTCAAGGACACCTCAGTCATGGCATGGCCGGGCCGTGGCTCGAAACCCACATCCCTAGGGTTAGGAGTCCATTCTGTAACCACTGGGCCCTGAGTTCCCCCTCCTTGACTGTGGGAAGAGTAGACAGGTTAGTAACATTTTCAACCTTTGTTCATTTTCAACCAATGTGGAGGAAGTTTTTTTTTTTTTTTTTTTTTTTTTTTTGCAGTATAAAATAAGAGGCAAAAATTATTTTACTATTGTAAATATGAGTTTATGACAGCGTTTATAATTAAACCTCGGTAGCAATAAATGTACCGTTGTCTGAGACGTCATGAAATGTTCTTTAGCATCATGACCATAGAATGTAGTCATGGTTCTGCAAGGTTTACCATGGTTTCCAGAGATCTGGAGCTGATTCTGGGTAGCTCGGTGGTTTGTGACTGTTGTCTCGTGGCGCGCTGTCTTTTAAGGGGCCGGTCACCTATCACCCCTTTTTTTTTTTTTTTTTTTTTTTTTTTTTTTTTCTTCCTTCTCAGGCGCGTCCGCACCGCATCGAGTTGAAAACATCTCAACTTTTCAGGATGCCGCAGCGCAAGAATATCAGACCTGAACTAGGAAGTTGGTCACCAGATCACAGGGTAACCAGTTAAATTGCATGGAGACACCGGAGAGCGCCTAGATGTTCCTCTGAGGTGCTCGCTCATCGCAGTTGTGCTGCCGTGGTACACCATATCGGTTTTGCAAAGGGAACAAAGAGACGTTTTATTTGTCCTCTGTTTAAAGTATTCTCATACTTTTAATAACAGTGGTCTCTGTTTGTGATAGAATGCAACTTCTTCATTCGCCGTATGCCATTATGCAAGATGTAAACAGTGTGACGCGTCCACGCATTGCACGCATTTTGTAGTCGACGTAAACGATGACGTCGACACGTCGTTGCAGCACTAATTAGTGGTGGAAATTATGATTCTTTCTAGAGATTCGTTCATTTTCGGTTCATTCACCAAAATGATTAGTTCAGAGATAATTTCTTCGTTTTACACAGAATATGCCAGCAGGTGGCAAAAGAGTGTATTATGTGTTATGTCTTACGTCAACGAACGCATTCACTTGTTACAAAAACTGATCTGGCTTTATTAAAATGTGTGTATAATCGTGTTCGATATAGGAAGTCTAATTGAGTTGTTCAGATGAACAAAGCACGGGGTTTCTTGCCTAATTAGCATTTTAATTGTTTGGTCAGACAGTTTGTGTATTATATATTCACATTCATAAATCGGGGATTAACCTTTCTTTTACGGTCTATGGATTAAACGTGGAGTTGCTAAATATCAAGACGAGCGTATGTGCACAGTACTGTACCTATAACTGCGCTTTGCATTTTCGAGATTGACATGTTAAAATAGCAGATTAACCCAGTTTACTCTAATTCAAATGTTCGCGAACAAGATAAGCTATGTGCCAGTTCATTTAATTCACAAACGACGTGTATCCGTTCATTCAGTTCGTTCACGAATGACAGGTGTGCCAGTTCAGTCATTTCACTCACGAACGATAAGATCTCTAGATCTAGTTCAGACTCATATGAAACTCGTTCATTGAAGGGCGTATTAGTTACTACATTCAACAAATCACATACTCGGTCACATCTCATACTCGAAGGCTATCGGCTCGATGTTGAGTAATTCTTTGACAGGATGAACGGTTGTTACCCGGTTCACTGAGCTGCGCATGCGCTGCTTAAAGCGCCGCGCTGCTATGAGGGGAGGAACTTTACTGAACTTGAGAAATATGAGTCCGTGGATAACATGAACGATTTGTTCGGCTAAAAGATTCGTTCAAAAAGAACGATTCGTTTACGAACGACACATCACTAGCACTAATGGATACATCTGGAACACTGGTTTCACGTTGTAGTATAGACTGTGGAAACAGAGGCTTCTGAAAACTATGAGAATCATTATGCAATGAAAATCATTATGTCTGTAAAACATACCAACAGACATGATTATGGCAATAACGTTAATTGCAGTTATGTGCTATTCACTTACAAGCAGTTCTAAAGATATTTACTTGCATGCTTTCTTATTACGGTCCTAGAAAAACTCAGAATTTACTCACACTGCTGTCCTGCGGCAAAACGAGGGTATAATGATCACGCCAGTAGATGGTGAAATAGGTCCCCAAGAAAATTGGTCCTGCCAGAATAATTGCATGAAACTTGTCTGTAAAACCTCAGTGAGGTTTAAACATGCACGGTAAGGCAGATAATATCTTTGGACATTTCAGTGTGGATGATGACTACCTCATGGCCTGATTTAACGAACTTTAAGCCTCCTTTCCACAGCACGCGACATTTGTACACGATTGTCGCATTTCTCCCTCAAATGTCGCATTTCTCCCTCTCGCGGCAGGGGTGCTTAACTTTCAAACTGGTCGTGCAGTAGCCCTAACTGTTACCTTGACATGTTCACCATGGTAAAGTTAATAATTTGAATGAATAGAATGTATAATGTATGAATACATCGTCACAAATCAGATTACCCCCTAAATAAAAACAGTAGGTTTTGTGGGGCTAATCACGTAAATAATGGTTTAATAATTCATTTAATTATTATGAACCACCATTTTACATAAATTATGTTGAAGAATAATGTCAAGGTTAACAAAATATAGGTAATTCTGACCTCGCACCGAAAGATCACATCCCGTCGGGCGTTTGCACACGGCCTGGTCGCAGAAGTTTAAATATTTGAACGCATCCGAGGCTCAATTTGGATCTGAATTTCCACATACATATGTGATCGGAACTCCACGCGGCTCTCGCACTACTTCTGGCCGCAAACCTGTATTTACCGTCTTCATCTAAAAATGTATTGATTTATGACGCACGGTCTGCGCCGCTAGAGGAGGCGGCCTCAAACTGCGCCTCGGCCGGAAAAAGCCGCGGTGAAAGGCTGAGCCGCTGCGGGAAGTGAAAGAGGCTTGCTGCGGTAAGAACTGAGGAGCGGGCTGGTTGAATGCCTGCTGGTGTTGCGATTCCAGCGCTCAAAGAGAGCCCGGTCTTGATCGGGTCAATCGTGGCGTCAAGCGAGGCGAGCTTGAACTTTGCACGGTCTATTGGCCACGACGTGTGGCTTGGCAAGAAGAGCAGCTGTCGCGATGACGTTTGATGGTGCTCAACGGTCGTGTTTAATGATCATGGTCAGCAAAGTAGCAGATCTGAGAAATCGCCGGTATGGATCTCCTTGTTGGAAGGAAAATTTCGTCTGTGATAAGATGACGGACAGCGCGAACCGGGATGCTGAAAACTGTCAATGAACAGAGATAGGTTCTGCTGTTATTTATACCTTGTCATGAGTTGATTACTGATTGGTCTCCACTTGTGTTAGTCAGGTTAATGAACTGCGACTGTTCCTCCCGAACTTTGTTATAAAACAGCATTTGGTGAACCAAAAATGTTTTTTCTATTTCATCGCTACAGAATAAACCTTTTGGAAACTTTATTTTTTTAGAGTGTAGAACTATAAAATGCATGTGGAACGCATCTCAGATCATTTGGTTGTGGAAGAATTTGATGAGAAATGTTTGAGTTCATAATGAGACCTATTCTAAAATTCTAGAAGAAGCATGTGAGATTTATGGGGTCTTTTTTCAGGATAAAAATGAGATGAGATAAGTCTCATTTTGCATTTCATCCCAATGAGATACTAAAGCAATCTCATTTTTTAGTTGTTCAAAACCCAATCTTAATTATATAATACAGTATTAATATATATTCGTAAATATTTGTAAGTAATTAGTAAAAGAGCTGATATTTCTGGATTTCTCTTTAGTCTTAGGCAGGTCATCTTACCTGACCGAAGCTCTAGTTTGATTTGAGAGCAGCGCTGGAGAGATGTAATATATTTCATATGCATTTTAAACAGGCAGATTCTTGCCCAGGTTTTCTATGATTATTTCATTTATTAGTGAAAGAAAACTTAGTCGTCTAATTCATTAAAAACGTCATGTTAATTGAACTTGAAAACCCATTTAAAGCTACACACTCCTCTGTGAGTATCTGCGTCCCCCCCCCCCTCTTCTGCTCAAAATATTCCCTCTTTCTGTCACGCTCAGAGGCACACACATGCTCACGCACACACCGCGCAAATGAATAATGGTTTATGCCCATAGGAGGGTGCGAGAGGGAGGATGAATCAGCGTAGGAGGCCTGTCACACTCACAAATGCACTCACACACACACACACACACACACACACACACACACACTCTGTTGACTGCCGTCTCAGTGGGACGTTATTAGTACAGTGCTGTTAGATTATCATTTACATTGACATTAAATTACTGCTATGAAATGTGCTCTATGAGTTTGCAAGTCTTGCCACAATAGGCCGAGGGTGAAATCGATGGAAAACAGCATTAGATGCACATTTCAATTACTCTTTTTCACAGCACTGTTAAAAGAACAGCAAAAGCCAGCCTAATGTGGCTCACTGGCTTTAGCCGGTTTATGATGGTTTAGATGGTCTCTCAACCTTACCAGCTGACAAGTCAAGACACATTTGTTTATATATATCACTTTATAATACAATACAGATCATATCAAATCATCTTCACAGTAATAAACATACAAATAATGGTGTTAATGTTGCAAAGTTCGTCAGTTATTATGAAATGAATACAGCTGTAAAGCAGATTTAAAAAGACAACAGTGTTGGCATTCAACTCAATTTCATTCATTGTAGATTCAGTGCAACATCTGTGAATGTAGCAAAGTTAATAGTTATGAAGCAAACACAGCTCTAGTTATAGTTTAATAGTATAATTACTCCGCTCAGTTCAGTGTTGATTCAGTTTAGTTCAATAATAGTGCAAAGTTATATAATACAATTTCAGCTATAAAGGAGCTCTACAAAAGACAATAGTGTTGATTCAAATCAGTTCAATAACAGTGTCATTGTTGCAAAGTTCATTAGCCATGAAACAAATTCTATTTAGCTTTAAAGCATCTCTACAGAAAACAGTTGTCACTATCAAGCTCAATTTAGTTAAGTTTAGTTCTCATCCAGTAGCATCACACACCAAAATAAATACAACACTCTAAAAAATGCTGGGTTGTTTCAACCCAACTTTGTGTCAAATACAGACTAACCCAAATTTTCGGCTCAAAATGTAATTGAAAACATTAACCCTACAGCGGGGTTAGTCCATATTTGACCCAAAATTGGATTGAAACATCCCAACATATTCAGTATCTTTTAAACCTCCAGGTGTGTAAAATATCTCTAAAACCAACCAACCAAACAGACCAGACAAGTCATTTTCAGTAGGTGGATTGGTAGACCAACTAACCTCTTTAGGCTGTTTAAGATGATTTATTTTTATACAAAGGCAGCATTCTAAGGCATTATACACATGAAAAGCTTGTTATAAATGGTGTGTATTACTATCCATGATCCTTTATATTGTTGCCAATAGGTATGGTTATGTTGCTTCTAAGAAACTTACTTTGGCCAAATTTTAGGCCAGCATCATATGTGCCCTTCAAGGCAATCTCAAAATGCACAGCAACAAACGATCCGAGGATGGCAGACCATAAAATAGGTCAGTGTGCAATTATAAAGACCTGTTTTACACCATATTTGTTTGTCTCATGCATATTTATGCTTATTGGATTATAATTTTGTTAGCTAAGCTACAGCGAACTCTATCAAAATCAACTGGTTTTAAGAAGAGAGCCACAGTGGTAAACATTAATCATCACAAGCAGCATGTTTACAGGCTTCCCTTTGACCTGCGCTCACATGCACACGTTTAATCAGGGTTGTCAATAAGTGCCTGGATCGTGCCGGGAGAGTAGGTGCGTGAAAGCTTGTTATTCAGACTAACGTCGGCACTCAGTGACAGCGCAAAGAGAGGAGCGAGGTGAAGCATTGAGGTAATTACTGTTTAGCATGATGTCAGATTATGAAAGATGTTATAGGGAATATTGGTTTTGTTGAGAAGGGAATTGTGGGTAATGAACCTGGACTGCATGCTGTAGACCTTCAGGCTGTACTATGAAGTATAATAGTCACTCTGTGCCTATCTGTTTTATAGTACAGTAACTTTTACATGCATTTGAAAGTACGTCTCATTCTTCAAAATATGAAGTACATTGTTAAAAACAAAAGGTTCTTCAGTGGTTGAAGACTCTTCTTATCAAGAACCGTTTTTAGCTTTGGGATTTTCAAGTTGCTATATTGTTAAAAAGTTCTTGATGGTCCATTATAGGTTCTTCAGATCTTCAAATGTTTTTTGGACTCTTTAAAACACCAGCAGATGGTTTTCTAAAGAAATAGAGGATAAAAAGTAAAAAAATAAAAGTTTTTTTCCTTTATTTTTAGGTGTAATCCTTTCTCTGTTATTATGGCGAGCTTACGCTTTATTAGTGCATGTGAAGATTTCTTTATAGAAGAGCGTTCACATCATCTAGTATCTACTGTGAAAGTCAGTTGTTTTTACTTGATTGCTGCATGAAAATTGCTGCATGTAGTGTCATCAATTGGACCAAATATTTTTTTGCATTTAATATCTTATGATGATTGCTATAATGTGATGATTCTCTGCATGTGCTGCTTTTGATATTGTTAAAACATTTTATGTATTTAGATATGCTTCATTTTTGTGCAAGCACCCGCAGCCACGATTGATCAAAAATGACACTTTACGGACACAAAGAATCATGAAAAACAAAATGTATCATGGTTTCCACAAAAATATCAATCGGCTCAACTAATTTCAGCATTGATAATAATAGGAAATATTTCTTGAGCAGTAAATCAGCATATCAGAATGATATCTGAAGGGTCATGTGACACTAAAGACTGGAGCAATGATGCTGAAAACTCAGCTTTGATCACAGAAATAAATTACATTTTAAAATACATTAAAATAGAAAACAGCTATTTTAAATTGTAATAATATTTCAGAATATTACTGTATTTTTAATTAAAACAATGCAGCCTTGGTGAGCAGAATTTAGAGACTTATTTAGATTGGTAGAATATAATTGACTATTTTCACAGAACAGTGAGATTAGTTTTCTTTTCTGGCAGTTCCAGAATCATTCCTTTTGAATATAAAAATATCATGAATTTCAAGTAAATTAATTTGTTTAATTACAGCGTATATATGTGTACAAATGTGACTGGCCCTTAAGGTGATGAAAAAGAAGGCAGATCTTGGCTCTGAGAAATGATGTCACAATTACATTTTTAGACAGAAAAGCTATATATAAAAGGTAAAGTCATATAACATAATAGCTGTTTAATGTAAGTGTAATGGAGGGTAGGAAGTCAGCCGTAATTGCATTTATTGCCTTTCTAACGTGTTGATACAAAAACCTGTGAGAGGTCCACATTTCTGAGCACATTTATGATCTCTGTGTGGACAGTTTATTATGCTTCAGACAAATAGTGAGATACAGCTGCTAATGTGTTGAATAACGTGCATTTTTTAAAAAAAATCACGTGTCTTGTTGAAGTTTGCTTTCCAAAAATTTGTGGTTGGTGATAAAGCATAGGTTTAAACCACAAACAATCTAGATTTTGGCTGATATATGTGGCACATTGTTTAAAATCCTCATCTAAATTTGTTCCAGTCCTAAATCTGTTTTACGGTGAAGTCGTTCGGATGTAATGAAGTCATGTTGAGTTAAAACTCGCATAAATAATTGCCAATAGAGTCGTTTAATTCAGAAGTAACCTCAGGAAGGTTTCCCAGAAAACTGTTTGACTTCCAGTGTTTCGTGTTTGTCGGGCTGAGATTTATTTTAGAAGAGAAAATGAAATTACTACAACGGAGAGATTTTAATATAATTTATAGCCCATAATCCAGTGCGGTCTGTTTTTGGAGCGTTTGGGGGCAAACAGAGGAGATAAAGCTGTTTTTATGGAGCTACAAAAACCTTTCCTTTACTCTCTTTTTATCTCTCTATCACTCCCTCTCCCTCTCTCTCTCTCTCTCTCTCTCTCTCATTCTTTCCTTCCAGCCTGTGATGAAATGTTATCAAAAGGGGATTTTAATGGAAAATGATAAGGAGATGACTATCATTTTCTGCTCCCAGAATGTATTGATCCGAGCGTGATACAACACAGATACCAAATGTGCAGAATAACGCTGCCTGAATCTAATTATCTGCCTCTATCTTAAATTAGCCGGCGTGTAATGCTCGGGTGTATAAAGCCTAACGCTGGGCTTCTTTCTGTAAGCGCTGTAGTTGTGCCGTACTGTCCTGGATGAACCCAGTTATGACTTTTGATGTTGTTTGCTGGTTTTTCTTTACGTTAACACGAAATTCCATTCGCAACCCATTTTACTTCAGTTGACATGAATAATTGACTGAAACAGGATATTCACAGTTTTCAGAAATATATGAAGCAGCACAACTGTTTTCATAATAATAAATGTTTCTTGAGCAAATCTGCATAATAAAATGATCATGTGACACTGAAGAATGATGCTTGAAGTTATGATGCTAAAAATTCAGCTTTTCATCACAGGAATAAATTCCATTTTAAAATACATTAAAACAAAAAATAGATGTTTTAAATTGTAATAATATTTTAATTTTATTTTCAATTTGTTTTACCTTGAAATAAAATATTGCAGTAAAGAGTGTGTTTTTTCATTGTTATCAAGTGTGATTTTTGCCAAGATATTAAAAGAGAGACCCTTTTGGTAACAGTTTAAAAGGTTTAATTTGTTAACATTAGTTAACTACTAAAATAAAAAAAAGTTTTATAATGTCATTTAAAGGTGCAATAGGAGATCTTGGAAAGTGCTAACATTAGCCTGATAGCACTGAAAGCAAACGTCCCACCCTTCCTGTGATCGCCGTTCAAAGCCACGCCCCCTGATCAAATTTATGCTCACAGACCAGAATACCAGAGCATAGTTGCCAAGTCTGCTTATAATATGCGACTTTGGGCTTTTTTTTTTTTTTGTAAGTCGCGTTAAAACAGCACGGGTTGCGGGTTGCGTTTTTTTTTTAAATTAAGCTAAATATATGTTACAGCTACCCTTAATGCTCTTCTCTTTCCCTTCTTATCTTTTTGTCCTTTCCTTCTCTCCAATCCGATTCAGCCTCACAGGTGATCGGAGATTAGGAAAGTGCGTTCTCTCCGCTTTGTTGCAGTTCCCTGATTGTTATTTATTTTTATCCTTTTTTTCCTATTCAGTTTATCCTTTTCTAATAAAGCAGTGGTTTCAGTTTAATATGTTGCAGGCTCATTTATTGTTAATAAATGATAATGCGGAAAATAAATTATCAAATAATATTGGGTTTGTTTTGGGCTTGTTTTTGAAGCTCCAGTTGCTTATTTGTCTCGCGAGTCGGTCATCTGAATCGGGTGTTAATTAAGTGAGACATACAAAATATGTGCGTGAGCACTGGAAATGGGAACCGCTGGGCTACATCATGTGTCATTCACAAGCGAGAAAACTTTAAAAGTACTACAACACCAGAAAGGAAGACCGGGTTATTGATGTTCGTATGTCATTCTTGGTACAAAGCTGGCGCTGGCGTGGTACCCTACAAAAGCTAAAAAGGTTTAATCTTATTAACCCCTAAATAATATATATTAGTATCTTAAAGATACATGTTCAAACTTTGTGTCAGGAACACAACTGGACACAGATGCAGGTTACGGTGCAGGACCAATTTATTCAAAAACTTCAAAAGAAAAAACTTCCTCCAATGAACAAAAACAGGCCGGGAAATTAGGAAAAATGTCCAACAGAAAAAGAGACTTCAAATGTCCTTGCAAAAACACCCGGCAGGGGGCGCTCAACGGCGCGGCCGCGATGATAGCGGAGAGGGGAGGAAGCCACGAGCGAGCCAGCGACCGTGCAAAAACTCTTCTGGGAAATGCCGGTGCCCGGTCTAGGAAATGAGGGAGGGGGGAAAAAGAAAAACAAAACAAACCAATAGCAGCAAACAGAGGCACGACAGAACACGGCTTGACAGGATCAGACAAAGTGGATACACGGGGATTGTTGCCGAACAACGATCTGGCACCGATAGGCGCGACAGACGGGAATAAATAGAGCAAGAGATGAACAGACATTGAATTCAGGTGAGCAAGGGCAAACCATTAGAAACGGAAACTGTGATAATGAGGGGGAGGGAGGAACGCCAAAGATAGGTGCAAGACGAGCGATCAAAACCAAAACAAAACACCATGTGCGCACGAAATGCAGACATATACAGAAACACACACACACACACACACACAAGAACGGGGTGATCAGACAGTGGACATGACAGTACCCCCCCTCCGACGGACGCCACCAGGCGCCGCAGGAAGGGGCTCACCTCGTCGCCGGTAGAAGTCCTCGACAAGTGTCCGATCCAAGATGTCCCGGGCCGGAACCCAGCTCCTCTCCTCTGGGCCATAGCCCTCCCAGTCCACAAGATATTGAAAGCCCCGACCCCTACGTCGGACATCTAGCAACCTCCGCACCGTATAGACCGGGGAGCCATCCACTAGACGGGGGGGAGGGGGGGTTGGGGCAGATGGAACAAGAGGGGAATAGAACACAGGTTTAACCCTGGAAACATTGAAAACAGGGTGCACCCGACCAAGCGTGTTAGGGAGCTTGAGCTGCACCGCCGCCGGACTCAGGACCTTCGTGATCCGGTATGGGCCAATGAACCTGGGTGCCAACTTGCGTGAGGCTACCCTGAGAGGCAGGTCCTTGGTAGAGAGCCATACCCTTTGACCACACACATAGCGGGGAGCAGGAGTTCGGTGACGGTCGGCCGCTGCTTTAGTCCGCCTATTAGCCTGGGCCAAGGCCGCCTTGGCCCTCTTCCAGGTGCGGCGACACCGTCGGACAAAGGCCAAAGCAGACGGGACCGCAGCCTCGGGTTCCTGTGTGGGAAACAAGGGAGGTTGATAACCGACAGAACACTGGAATGGGGACATACCTGTGGCAGAAACAGGAAGGGAGTTATGGGCGTATTCTACCCAGGACAGCTGTTGACACCAGGAGCCGGGATTGTGGGATGCCAGGCAGCGAAGAGAACGTTCCAAATCCTGGTTTGCCCGCTCGGACTGCCCGTTGGTCTGGGGATGGAATCCTGAAGACAGACTCGTAGAGGCCCCGATCTGCCGACAGAATTCCTTCCAAAACCGAGAGACAAACTGGGGACCCCTATCAGAGACCACGTTGACCGGAAGACCATGAATCCGGAATACATGATCAACCATCACCTGAGCAGTCTCTTTGGCTGAGGGGAGCTTGGGAAGGGGAATGAAATGGGCCGCCTTAGAGAAACGGTCCACCACCGTAAGAATGACGGTGTTACCCTTGGATTCCGGAAGGCCAGTGACAAAATCAAGGGCCAAATGTGACCAGGGGCGGGAAGGGATGGGCAATGGGTGGAGCAGACCAACGGGAGGCGCGTTGGAAGTCTTGTTCTGAGCGCACACCGAGCAGGCAGCCACGAACTGCCTGACATCCTTGGCCATGGATGGCCACCAGAATCGCTGACGGATGGCAGCCAGCGACCTCCGGACTCCTGGATGACAGACTAGCCTGGATGAGTGACCCCACTGGATGACTTCAGAGCGCAACTTGGTGGGAACAAACAGATTACCCGCTGGGCACCCCTTCGGCACAGGCCCCTTAAGTAGGGCCTCCTCTACTCGTCTCTCGATGTCCCAAGAGAGGGATGCCACCACCACCCCTTTGGGCAAGATAGTGTCTGCTGACTCCCCTCCCCCAGGAGCCTCGAAGAGACGAGAAAGAGCATCGGGCTTAACATTCTTTGACCCGGGCCTGTAAGACAGTGAGAAATTGAACCGGCCAAAGAAGAGGGCCCAGCGAGCCTGTCGAGAGGTCAGCCTCCTGGCCGAACGGACATACTCGAGGTTCTTGTGATCCGTCCAGACCAGGAAGGGCTGAGCCGCGCCCTCCAACCAGTGACGCCACTCCCCCAAAGCCAGCCTGACCGCCAACAACTCCCGATTACCTATGTCGTAATTCCGTTCTGGGGGACTCAGGCGGTGGGAGAAGAAGGCGCAGGGGTGCACCTTTCCATCCTCGTGCGACCGCTGAGATAGGACCGCGCCCACTCCGACATCGGAGGCATCCACCTCAACAATGAATTGCCGTTCAGGGTCTGGAATAGACAAGACAGGAGCAGAGATAAAACGGGACTTTAATCTATCAAAGGCCTCCTGTGCCCCAGTATTCCACTTGAACGGTACCTTGGGAGAGGTGAGTGCCGTTAAAGGTGCAGCAATCTGACCAAAGTTCCGGATGAACCGCCGATAGAAGTTGGCAAACCCCAGGAACCGCTGCAGAGCTTTACGAGAGTCAGGAGCTGGCCACTCGGCAACGGCCCTTACCTTACAGGGGTCGGCTTTGATCTCCCCCGCAGAAACAACGAACCCCAGGAACGGAACCGACTGGGCATGGAAGACGCACTTCTCCGCCTTAACATAGAGCTGGTTCTCCAGCAGCCGTTGTAACACCTGGCGAACATGCTGAGTGTGTACCTGCAGAGATGGGGAGAATATCAAGATATCATCAAGATACACGAAGACAAAGCGATTCACCATGTCTCTCAACACGTCATTAACCAGGGCCTGGAAGACAGCTGGGGCATTGGTCAGACCGAATGGTAGGACCCGGTACTCAAAGTGTCCCGTAGGTGTGTTGAAAGCTGTCTTCCACTCATCCCCCTCACGTATGCGAATAAGGTGATAGGCATTCCGAAGGTCTAGCTTGGTGAAGACCTTGGCTCCCTGCAATAACTCAAAGGCAGATGACATTAGAGGCAAGGGGTACCTGTTTTTAATAGTGATGTCATTCAGGCCTCGATAATCTATACAAGGACGCAAGGAGCCGTCCTTCTTCTTGACAAAGAAGAACCCAGCACCTGCAGGAGATGAAGAGGGTCGGATGAGACCGGCTTTGAGGGATTCATTAATATATTTGTCCATGGCCTCTCTTTCAGGGCCTGAAAGGGAAAACAAGTGACCCTTGGGCGGAGAAGTGCCTGGGAGGAGCTCGATGGCACAGTCATAAGGGCGATGTGGAGGTAAGGAGGTGGCCCGGGACTTACTAAACACCTGGCACAGGTCGTGGTACTCCACCGGGACCCCCTTCAAATCAGCAGCCTCCACCTGCAAGACAGGACACACAGACACAGGAAAAGAGGCAGCACCCAGACAAGACGCAAGACAAAACTTACTCCAAGACAGGACAGAGTTGTTGGACCAATCCACGTGAGGGCCATGTTGCACCAACCACGGGTGCCCCAGAACTATGGGAGCACTCGGGGATTCAAGAAGGTACAGCGTGGTCACCTCCCGGTGATTGCCCGAGACTATAAGATTAACAGGGGGAGTGGCATATGAGACAGTGGTTATTAAAGTGCCATTCAATGAACGGGCAGGAATAGGTTTGGGAAGAGGAATGGAAGGAATTCCCCAACGGGTGGCTAGAGAGAGGTCCATAAAGTTGCCCTCAGCTCCCGAGTCAACCAGTGCTGTACAGGAGTTAAGGACACCACCAAACTGAATAGAGACAGGAAGGAGAGTGCGAGAGGAGGGGGGATGTAATAAAGGGGTAGCGCTCACCAGGATCCCCCTCTTTACTGGTGAGCCTTGACTTTTAGTGGACAGCCCACTGCGAAGTGACCTGATTTGCCGCAATACAGACATAGTCCTAGGGCGAGGCGTTGCTGCTTTTGTTGAGGAGTGAGCCGAAGGCGCCCCACCTGCATAGGCTCAGGCTCAGTGGTTTCTGTGGGGGAGACAGATGACGACTCCTCAGTCCTCCAGGGTGCACGAACTGCCAGGCGCTGACGACGGCGGTGAAGGCGACCCTCGATGCGCAACGCCATGTTAACCAGATCGTCAAAGTCACGTGGCAGGTCCTGAGTGGCCAGCTCATCCTGGATGTCATCCTCTAGCCCAGCACGGAACATAGCTCGACAGGCCCCCTCATTCCAGTCGCAGGTCGCTGCAAGAGTCTTAAAATGAATGGCATAGTCCGTCACTGAGCGACCCGCCTGACGGAGCCGTGCTAGCTGGTCAGCCGCTTCCTGACCTCTTGCAGAGCGGTCAAACAGTCTCTCCATCTCCTGGCGGAAATCTTTAAAAGAAGCACAACAGGGAGCTTTGGTCTCCCAGACGGAGGTTCCCCAGTCTCTGGCCTTGCCGGTCAGAAGAGTCAAAACAAAAGCCACTTTGGACATCTCAAGTGCGTATGTGCGTGGCTGCAAGGCAAACACCACAGAACACTGGGACAAGAAGGCCCGGCAGGAATTGGGGTCCCCATCATAGGGTGGTGGGTTATTGCATCGGGGCTCAGGCTCATGGTGAGAAAGATGGTGAACTGCACCACCCTGAGGAGCCTCTCGTTGCAGCTCTTGGATCCGGTTGGTCAACTCAGCCACTTGGTTGGCTAAGAACTCCATCTCCCTTGTGGTATTCGTGAGTCTGGCTTCGTGTTGGCCCAAAAGAACACCCTGCTGGGTGACTGCGGTTCTGACAGAGTCTGTACCTGCTGTGTCCATCTTGGCCAGATCGTTCAGTCAGGAACACAACTGGACACAGATGCAGGTTACGGTGCAGGACCAATTTATTCAAAAACTTCAAAAGAAAAAACTTCCTCCAATGAACAAAAACAGGCCGGGAAATTAGGAAAAATGTCCAACAGAAAAAGAGACTTCAAATGTCCTTGCAAAAACACCCGGCAGGGGGCGCTCAACGGCGCGGCCGCGATGATAGCGGAGAGGGGAGGAAGCCACGAGCGAGCCAGCGACCGTGCAAAAACTCTTCTGGGAAATGCCGGTGCCCGGTCTAGGAAATGAGGGAGGGGGGAAAAAGAAAAACAAAACAAACCAATAGCAGCAAACAGAGGCACGACAGAACACGGCTTGACAGGATCAGACAAAGTGGATACACGGGGATTGTTGCCGAACAACGATCTGGCACCGATAGGCGCGACAGACGGGAATAAATAGAGCAAGAGATGAACAGACATTGAATTCAGGTGAGCAAGGGCAAACCATTAGAAACGGAAACTGTGATAATGAGGGGGAGGGAGGAACGCCAAAGATAGGTGCAAGACGAGCGATCAAAACCAAAACAAAACACCATGTGCGCACGAAATGCAGACATATACAGAAACACACACACACACACACACACAAGAACGGGGTGATCAGACAGTGGACATGACACTTTGTTATTAGTCTCTTCAGTGTATATTAGTCTCTTTTGGAAGGGTGCAGCCCCAGTGAACGTTTTGTGTTAATTTTTAGGTAATTAATTAATGTTTACTAATAGGACTCTATTGCAAAGTGTTGCCACCTTTTTTATATATCCCAGCTCAGCTTCCAATTTCTGCAGGTAACACATCAATGCAGGATAGTAAACTGTGAACGTCAAAACAGATTTATTGGGTGTTTAATCTAGTTTTACAAGCTTCTTAATCTGTTGTGGCATGGATGAGCTGCTATTGAGATTGTGTTGATTTCTAGCGAATGTTCGTCGTCTGCATGCTGTGCCAGTGTTCATGTATTTTAGTGATATTCCTGTTGAATGGACACAGGTGTGCAACATGAATACATATGAGAGCTGTTACATTCTCTGCTCTCTCTGCTGTGTGTGTGTGTGTGTGTGTGTGTGTGTGATTAGTTCTACATGAGGTGGTCCGTTCGCTCCGGACACGCGGCTGCGCTCAGAGGGTTGGTTTGGGTCCATCTGAATGTGACTGGTTTAATTAAGGTTTACAGGTTACGCAAGACTACTGCTCCTATAACAGCAATCATTACAAGCTAATTATACTGGGGCTGTGAAAATATCACTGTCAGAACAATAAATGGGAATGAGAAAAGGATGGGCCTCTCCAGATCGCCCCAAACTGCTTTAATATTCCTTTGGATTCTTTGTCTGATCTTCGAGAGCCGGCTCCAATGGGAAATGCAGTGGTTTTAATTCAGAAATATAATTAATTTATTTGTGTTTTAATATTCGGAAGAGGCTGAATGTGAATAGAAAAAATGCTGAATAGAAAGGAATGTGCTTCTTAAGATAGTTTTAATTAATTTTGACCTTTTTTAATGTTATTTTTTGAAAACTTTCTGATTAGCACAAAGCAAGACAGAGTATAAATAATTCAGGATTCATTCAGGATATTGAAATCCACCTGATCAAGCTGATTGATAGCCAACATGTGAATGTATAGTGTGAATTAAAGTAATTTAGGACAAATCTAGCTTTCATTTCAATGCCAAAAGGAGCTCAAATTACTTTCTAAATAGACTTACCATTAGGTTGTTAAAAGTTAGTGCATGCTTTTATAGAAGCCACAGTTCAGTGTTAACAATCAGTATTGTTTTTGAATTAATTAGATATAATATTTATTGATATTTTATTTTTGTAAAATGTATTAGTTTTTTTTCCCCCAGTTTTTGTAATATTTCTTTTTATCTTAAGATTCTATTATTTCACTTTTAGGTTTGGTCATTTTAGTGCTTTTTTTTTAATGTTTATATTTTTCAGCTTTATTTAAATTGATGAAAATTATTTTTAAGTTTTAGTTAACAATAGCAACACTCTTCAAAGTTAATGTTTTATTCAAATGTATTTAAAATTATTGTGATAGTTATTGTTATATCTCATTATTGTTTAATTGTTAATATGTTGTTAGCTTTATTTTATTTCAATTTTAGTCATTTTAGTATTTCAACTTCTAAATTCCTTTGTTTTTAAGTAAGTTCTTTGTATTTGTCTTTATATCAATGAATGAAAACGTTTTATTTTCTTTACAATAACAACACTCTTCACCATTCATGTTTTTCCAAAGTAGTTTACATTAAGTCATTGTATTTTTTTTAAGTTAACAATATCAACACTATTCACAATTAATGTCTTATTAATAAGTAGTAGTTTACAAAAGTAGCTTACATTTTGTGTTCATTATTAATGGTTTTTATTTAAAAGTATTCAAAATATACATACTATTAAACAGAAGAGCAGAGTGTGACATCATATCCTGTTACTCATAACTGTTATGGGGTTAATTAGCGAGAGAGAAAGAGGGAGGGATAGAGAGCGAGAGAGAGACAGAGAGAGAGAGAGAGAGAGAGCACAGAATGACAGACATGGTTGATGTCTAATCATGGTCATTGGAAATCTTTTCTAGCTGTCTTCTGGGAGCAGAGGCGTTGAGCTGAGGTTACAAGGCCAGGGCAACCAAAACACTGGTGGTAGGGTCGTAACCCTGCTCCAAATCTACACTTTAAATGTGGCATTGCGGCAGATACCACGTGATGTGTTTTATTTGTAAGCCACTTTGGAGAAAAGCAGCTGCTAAATAAATAAATGAATCTAATACATGTTAATGTATGTTAATTCAAACATCAAAAATACTAATGCTGTGGCAACAACCCAGAACACACTTGCATCACAACAGCAAGAGCAGCACAGGAAGTAAAAATCTATAATAATCTATTTGTGATAAATGGCAGCGTGGAAGCCAAACACACAGCTTCGTGTGTTTTGTGTAGGTGTGTGCCGTTCCGTATCTGATTCTCGTCTCATTTTTACAGGCTGCGCGTTCCTCACCTACTGTGCTCGTGAATCAGCCATCAAAGCCCAGAATGCATTGCATGAACAGAAGACTTTACCAGGGGTAAGTCTCTTTTAATCTTTCTCTGTATTTCTCTAATGGCTTTTTGTTTCATCTATTTCAGGCAGAAAGGGTCTAACCGTTGAACACGGTTCAGTAACAACTTCAGTTTTCTACGTCTGTGTTCTCTTGATATGTTTGTGACATGAAATCAAGATTTTATTTATAGGAATTCTTAAAGGAAAAGTTCAACCCAAAATTGAATTTTGTTAAAATTGACACTGAGAAATATTAATGTAGGATTTAATTTGAGTTAAGTTGCAGTTACTTTATTATGTGTCTCTTTTTGTATTTTTGAATCAGTTTGTCCATAAAATTGTGTACTTTGTCATTATATTATCAACAAGAGATTTTAAATAAGCACTTTTATTGATACATTTTGGTTGTTTTTGGAGCTTTACAGGCTCTGGTTACCATATCATACTTTCGTTATGCAAAAAAAGAGCATAATGAACATTTGATAAAAAGCAGCTGCTTTTGTGGCCCTCAAGAAGATAGAAATGAGTAGAACTTTTGTGGGGTGAACTATCATTCCGAAACTAGTTGAAGTGTCCATTTTTCTCAAATTTTCATCCCTGTAACATTTCTGTAACGTCCGGTGGTCTTTGGTTCTGAGGGCAAACACATCCATCAGAAGTTTGTCTGTGGCAGATGTTAGACATCTTTTATTGCATCATGCCTTTGGCTCTTTACTGTCAGTCTGTTCAAGTTCACCTCACACAGAGGAAATGATGTTTCATGATGTATTTCTCCTGCTAATTCAATGCTGTGTGCATGACAGCAGAGCAGAGAAGAGATTACTTGTGTCTTTTTTGTCTCTATTTGATCTCCATTTAAGATTGCAGTTGTGATATTAAAGAGATTTTAAAGAAGTAGTTCACCCAAAAATTTATGTATGTGCTGAAAGGCCATCTGAGATGAAGGTGAGTTTGTTTCTTCATTAGAACGGATTTGGAGAAATGGAGCATTACATCTCTTTCCATCATGGATGCGCTGCAGTGAATGGGTGCCGTCAGAATGAGAGTCCAAACAGCTGATAAAAAACACACATATCCCAATAATCCACACCACTCCAGTCCATCAGTTTATATATTGTGAAGCCAAAAGATGGTTGTTTGTAAGAAACAAATCCATCATTAATGGGTTCATATGATGCTTTTAAAAAAATCATTAGTGTATTTGATGTAACAGAATATTTTGACATGCTTTAATGTTCAAAAAACACATTATTTTTCAAATACTGTACATTATTGTAGGTCCTCTATGCCCCGCCTCTCTCAAACACGTAGTTTTCTACAAAGTCCCTCCTTCTGACAAGTGCAGTCTGCTCTGATTGGCCAACTGACCCAGTGCATTGTGATTGGCCGAACACTGCAAGCATCCGTCGAAAATGTAATGTCCCTTTCCTTAATCGCAAGCTTCATCTTTCAACATAAATGTAAAGACAGTTAATAATGTCCTTAGTTTTCCCATCAGTTCAAGCCTGAAAGAGGAACAGAGTCGTGACATACACAGTGATGATGCTCGTATGTGTTTGCAGAACACAAGACACGGACAATTAAGACACCTGACTCTCTCTCGAAACGTTTTTTGGTGAACTTTTCCTTTACAAATAAAGCTTCTAAAAGAACCTTTCAGTGAACTGTTCTTAAAAGAACCATTAAAAAAATCTAAAAGAACCCTTTGTCCACTATAAAGAACCTTTTGTTATTGGAAAGATTCCATGCATTCTTCATAGAGCCATCAATGCTAGTAAAGAAGCTTTATTTTAAAAGTGCATGTGTGTAAATGGAGCTGTATATTTAGATGGCGTGAGTTCCGTAGGGAATGCAGCATGAGTTAATCAGAGGTGAGCTATAGGGTTTGTTTGGCTCTTGTACTCATGTTGGACTGTCATGAGCAGACATGTGGCTGCACATTCATACGCTCCCGTGGGGTCTATCGCTACCATGAGCCAGCTGCCGGAAAACACAACGCTGGAAAAGAGCTGCAGTAGATTTATGTAAAGGTTACGAACATTAACCTTGTTGGATCACACACAGATGCAGAAAAACACAATATGAATGCTTCCATATACACGCACTTCTGGAACTTATGCAGAAATATACACAGCTGAAACACATGAAACTTGCCAAGAGCAGTCTCTTTTTTACCCCGAAATGAAGTTGGCCGATTAAGAGTTGATTTTTCTTGACATTGTCTTGTCAATGAAAAAAAGTATTTTTATCATTTCAAATATTTATTTTTACAGAATTTAAATATTGTGTATATTGTGTTTCCTATTTAATGATTGGCTATTTTAATTAATTAATTTGTAGCATTGTTTATTTATTTTGGTCTCAGCGTTGGCTCAGATTTACCCTTAAATTGTGTTTTAATTGTGATTTTTTTATATAACTATCATTATTCTTGTCTAAAAAACATTGCTGCAATATAAATATTTAATTTAATCAGCACACATTAAAGACAGTAAAATAAATACTACAATACTGTATAATAATAATAATAATTATTATTATTATTATGTAAAAAAAAAAGTCTCATACTCTGATGTCCAAGCAAACCTGCTGGTCTTATTGGGACGTGTAGCACACTGAATTATGATAATACGAGTCATTATTTATGGTTTAAGACGTGTATTATAAACCCTGGCTGCCGATTATAGAACTGGGCATCTTAAAAAGAAATGAGCTACTTTTACTCTGAGGTGTTTTGGAGTGGGGTCTCTGTTAAAGAGAGCAGTAGAGCGTCATTTTAGGCTGGAGAGGCTATTTCAGGAGCAGACGGGGTGTCAGTGGAATAACAGTCAGTCATGTGACACCTGAACTGGTTTAGAAACAGGAAACAGCAGTCAGTCGCTGGCTTGTTTTTTGGCCGGAGTTTCATTCTGCTCTGGGATTGGGACAAATGGTTTAAGTAAATGTGGTTTGCAAGATTTAGTTTGGCCTTCGTTACTCTAGCCAAGTATCATTTTACCCCGAGTCAGATGCAATGCAATAAAGAGATGCCATTTTGGGAGGAAATTAATGGTTTTCACAAAAATATGAAGCAGAATAACTCTTCTCGATATTAATAATAATAAGAAGGATCATGTGATACTGAAAACTGGAATTAATGATGCTGAAAATACAGCTTTGGTCACAGGAATGAATTGCATTTTACAATATAATCAAACAGAAAACAGTTAATTTTAAATTGTAATAATATTTCACAATTTGTGATGTATTTTCTAATCAAATAAAAGTAGCCTGTGTGAGCTTAAGAGACTTCTAAACATTAAAGGTCACGTTTTTCATGTTTTTTTAAGCTTTGATTGTGTTTACAGTGTGCAATATTACATGTGTTCATGTTTCGCGTTTAAAAAAAAACTGTATTTTTCACACAATTAACTTATCTGTATACTGCTGTTTTCACTGTCATAAAAACGGGCTGATGACTTCCTTGTTCTATAAAGTCCCTTCATCAGAAATATGTAACAAGTTCTGATTGTGCCAGCGGTTCCTGTGTTGTGATTCGACAGCAGCTTAGCGCACGCTGCCCTCCTGAAAACGCGATTGGACTAGTTTTGGAGTAGTTTTGAGAAGCAAGTGTGCAGGATTTGTTTTGAAAACCTGGCAATCCTGATCTGAACGCATGTGCTGGAGATGTACTTCTAATCACAGAACGCTTTTACTGACGAGATGCGCATGAAAATTGCATTCGATTTTTTGCACAGCCCTACCATCTAGTTAACAAAGCTAAACAGCGTTGCCCTTTGTGTAGTAAGTTACAGAAACTGTTAAACGCACCAACTTAAATAATAAAATACACTTACCGGTTGTGGTCCATAAACAACGCCTTCTCCAGACAAAGAGGGAACTTTTCCATCTTTCAAGAATAATCTTTGTGCGAATCCGGCATTAAACTGACTGAGATTGAGGAAGCTGTCCTCAGCAAAATGTGCTGCACATAGTGTTACATGTGGATTATAATTTTGGGGAACCGAGTTAAACATAAATTGTAACCATTAATCTTCAAGTACAGCGTCCCTGGGAAGCCCAAACAAAGACGATTGAACTCAGAGATGAAAATAACAGCGTTTCGACGACATGGCGACAAACATAAAATGCAACTCTTCCTCTTCTCCATCGGAGCGCAACAAGACCACGCCCCCTTTTTGTGTATTCATGTGGGCGGAGGTTAGTCAAAAAACTGTTTTAGTGACGTCATTACTGCAGGAACTAGAGGGCTGTAGTCCAAACTGGTCGTTCGATGTAGGAGAATTCTGTTAAATGAAATATCTCGCTTGGCATTGAACTTTGAGCTTTAGAATTTTACAGATATTATTTATACTCTAACAACAACATTACACACTAACTAAAGTTTAAAACATGGGATCACGAAAAACGGGACCTTTAAAAAAATCTTAAAAACCCCAAACTTTAGAACAGTATTGTGTATACACTACACATAATACACGTATGCTATTAATAAAATGTTCTAATTGACTGTTACTGCCTCATATTATTCTTAATTTTTGCTTTCAGTGTAGACTGTAAGCTAAATTTGTATTTATTATGTGATGTTTAGACAAGGGTAAACCTAATTAAACTGTACAACTGAAGAGAAATATAGGCTAGAGGATATCTTGAGACTAATCATATGAACCAAACTTCAAATCAATGAAATCATCTTGAAACTCGCACTCACAACCTTGCCTAACCAACCAGTAAGTTTGTCCTCAGATGTGTTCATTGTACCTTGTGAACATGATTTTGTGTGTGTGTGTGACATTTTTGAGTCCAGATTTAACTAAGCACACAGGAGCAACCAAGTTCATAGATTGAATGCAAAACAGATGAAATTATGCACAATCAATCACTTAGACGTTCACTAAGACTGATTAATGCCTGTTGTATTGTTATGAAGGGTCCGAGCTCAACCCTGTTGTTCAATTCACCGATTTTCCATGAAGTCAGACGACTCAACCGAAATGTCTGAAGGAAATTCATGGAGTGTGTGTGTGAGCCGTTTCCTTACTTTCCTTTTATTTAAGAGCTCTATCGAGTTGTCAGATTGTATTGTTGTACTATGAGGAATTATTGTGCTCCGGTTGGTTCAGCCACAAGAACTACAATATAATTCATAACTAGGGTATTTATCAGAGAGATGTCTGGGAAGCAGGAAGAGGAGAGAGACGGAGCGCAAAAGAATATAAATAGAGGGAGCTGGAAGATGAATAGAGTAATATGTGCAGGAATACGTGTCGAGTTTAGACGAACGGAAAGTAAAAAGAGAGATAGTATATGCAAACAGGGTCACAAGGGTCATGTTGACAGCCTTAGGCAGACGTATACTGTGTGTGTGTGTGTGTGCTGAACAGAAAGTCACAGCCGGGCAAACAGAGTTTACGCATCTCCATTAAGTGTCTGCAGAAAGCGAGGGCTTGAGAGGTCAGAGGAGGAAGATGAGGGAGACCGAGAAGCAGCGAGTCTTACACTTGTTTTGCATTCGTACAAGACATTATTGGACAGCTGGGACAGAAAGGCCATTATTTTTTCATCTCAAATAAAAGAACACAGTAAAATCAGATCAGAGGCCGGAGAAATACATACAAATCCCCGCCGATGGCACATTTGGTGCTAGCCTGACATTTGGCCTGTAATATTTCCATTCCTCTTCATCTTTTTTTCTCCGATATTTAAAGTCAACATAAAACACAGGGTTTCTACAGTCATGGTAGTCCTGGAAATATCAGAGATTGTACATGGAGATTGCTAGTTATGTAATTTATGTAAATTCCTAGAAATTCATGGAAATTTCTCTAGTAACACACACACACACACACAGACACACACACACACAGACACACACACATACCTGTATATGGTCTTTTATAACAGTGTTTCCAAAATTATTTCGGATAAATGAAAACAAGAATAATATAAGAATAAGAAATAGACAGAAATCACAAAAAGTCAGTAGTGGTCAGTTTGAGGTCTGTTTTTCATAATATATAGCCAATATATGGCTAATAAACAAATAAATAAATAATAAGTCAATTAATACATCAATTTCTCATAATATTTTTTTGGGAAAACTGGAAAAATCATGTAAATGTATTGGTCAGATGTCTGTTTTACTTCTGTAATGCGACATATTTCTGAGTGAAACAGGATTTATTATTAAGGTTGCAAATATGTCTTCATGTTTGACTTTGACTGTTTTTACACAGAGCATATAGAAATTGTCGTGTAGCAATCCTGCATCAATTTTTGACATAATTCTGAATTTAGCAATAGCAATTCATTTGAAATCAATTCAGTTCACTTAAATTTGATTTGATTCATTTGATTCACCTGAACTCATTTGGTGCTTTGTGTGTTGAATTATTAGTAGTATGAAACCATTTTATACAATAAATAATTCTAATGCAGTGTTGAGTCGCCAATGCAAAATCTGGAGTCTAATTCAGAACCAGTTGAGTGTATAATAAGCCTATAGGTGTCTATAATGGTTTTCATCACCATGTATAGATTGTAAATAGCATTTGTGTGATTTCAATAACTCTGAGGCTTTGGGAAGGATCACAGCTGGGAGTCAATCTCAATAGAGCTCAGCTGTAGATACACAGGATCTGTGTGTGTGTGTGTGTGTGTGTGTGTGTGTGTGTTCTGTTCTCGACATCCTTCAGCACGGCACAGCTTGAGGGATGTATAGTTGCCATAGAAACAGCAGCAAACCTGTTATCAGTGTAAGTGTAATGAGAAAAAAAATGCAATTTCAGCCAGCACAAATACACACTCACGCAAACACGCTGCCAGTGGACGACCGTAGTCACACCTTTGCTTTTCTTGGCTGTCTTGATTTACAGTTCACCTAAAGGCAGTGTATATTCCTCTGACAGCCTCAGTTAATCTGCATTGAACCAAGCTGCGTGCTCATTTGGAGGAATCAATGACATGCAGAATGTGTATAGAGCTATAAAATGCATGTGCATCATAATATATCAGATCGATTAATAAGAACTGGGAGAGTTGATAGGGAGACCTGTTACTTTTGATCGCAGGGTCTGGTGTGATGGGAAATCTGAGCACATCTGAGATATTGTTGAGTTCTCTTCTGAACGCTGTAGAAGACATATGAGATTTCTGTGAATAACATCCTAAAACTTCTTGGACATTTCTGTAGTTATGCTCAGCTCTAAATTATTTAATTGGCTAAAAGTAGCTACTTAAGTAAGTTGCTATAAATTATTATTATTATGCTTAAAGATTTCTTATTCATTAATGTGAATAGTCATAGGAAAATAGGTCATAAAGTGTGGGAGCTCTGAATGAAGTCTCTTCATTTTTATTCTATATTTTATATAATATATTTATAACTTTTAATAATCATTTTTGTCCTAAAATCCCTTAGGAGAAATAAAAATAGACACAAATGAGTCGATGGTGGTCATACAGTAAAAATATATAGAGCAATAAAATAAATGTTCGCTCCTATTCAAAAGTTTGGAGTCTGTATGTTTGTTTTTTTTTAAACTAATTTACTTTTCAGACAGAGTAATTAGTAAAGTAATTTAAATACAATATTGATGATGTAATTAGTAATAGTAATTATTACTTTTTGAAAGTAATTTGCCCAACACTGGTTGTCGCTATTGCTTAATAAAAGTAATAAACCTTTTAATGACACATTTTATAATCATAGTTTTTGAATTCCCTGTAGATAAGATGCTTAACCACACTCATTAACCATGGTAAAATCACAGTAAAGTGCAATATCTCATGATTTTCTGCTTTGTTGAGTCACTAGAGCCACTGAGCGAAACTAGTTCGGAGTAAATCTGAATTACTCCTCGACTGAACTCAGCTCAAGTTATTTCTTTGCTGTGTTCTGCTGTGGCATGAAGGCTGAATATGAGAATGAGGCCTTTTACATAACAAGTCATAGAGAGAGAGAGAGAGAGAGAGAGAGAGAGAGAGAGAGAGAGAGAGAGTTCCATGTTGCTGCCACTTGGCGATGACCTACAATGTAGGCACACACAGTCACACATCAAAACGAATAACGATCCAATGCTGCACTCATGAATTCTAGGTCACTAAGTCCCGCCCCCATGCATGTTTTTCTTTTTTCATTTCAAAGTGCAGCAGTAATGCGATGTGCTGCTGGAGTCGGCCTGGGGTGAGTGTGTGTGTGTGTGTGCGCATGTTTGTTTATGAGTGCACTTTATCAGATGCATTTATACATATGTATGCTGTGGTATACTGGTTTGTGTGTGCGTGTGTGTGTGTGTGTGTGTGTGTGTGTGTGTGTGTGTGTGTGTGTGTGTGTGTGTGCCCCTCAGCAGCTGGAGTTGTTATTTCTGCTGACAAATTCTCCATGTTGTCCTTCATCCTCAGTGGTCACACAACATCTGCCTCACAAACTGACCTGTCTGAGTGTGTGTGTGTGTGTGTTTGTGTGCTGTACATTATTTAATTGTGAGAGCAAAAAAAAAAGAGCATGCAACAATGGAGTCTAGTTTAATTAGGAAGTTTGTCCCAAAATTCCTTAGGAGAATTAAAAACACACACGAATGAGTGATTATTGGAGATGTACAATAGATATACAATACACACAAGTAACAATATAGAGTTATAAAATAAATGTACTCTACTGTTCTTTTTTTTTTTTTTTTGGAATAACATTAATTTCTTCAAGAATGCATTAAATTGATCAAACGTGACCGTGGGGACATTTATAATGTCTTATCCTGAAAACAATTATCACATTTTCCACAAAAATATGAAGCAGCACAACTGTTTTCATCACTGATAATAATCAGAAGTGTTTCTTGAGCAGAAAATCAACATATCAGAATAATTTCTGAAGATCATGTGACACTGAAGACTGGAGGAATGATGCTGAAAATTCAACAGTGCATGCAGGAATACATTTTATACTGTAATAATATTTCATACCATTTCAGTTTTTACTGTATTTTTAATGAAAAAAATGCAGTCTTAGTGAGCAGAAGAGGCTTCTTTCAAAAACATGAATTGATGGTTGTATATATGCAATAATTTGATAAGAAGATCTCTGACTTTTCTGAGTGAGAAGAAAACCAGAGAAGCGTTTAACTTAAACATACGTCTCAGTTTAGTCTCGATGGTGCTTGAGGGAAAAATAAAAGCAATGTTAATATGATCATAATTGTAATTGTCTGTAATTGTCTCTTTTCTATTAACTTTTACATCATGTTCTGTGTATTTGTTGGTTTATTTAGTCCTGAAGGGTAAGTGCTATGTTGGTTTTATCAGAAATTAGTCTCACACGGCTCGCAAACAAAAATTGGCAATATGATATAAAAAAAAGAAAAAAATCACAAGCTTCACTCTCACTGTGCAACTTCTGCAAATCTAAGTGCGTGGAATATTTCTTTTTATTATTATTATAAATATAATAATCTTTTTTGATTAGGAATTCTCTAAGCTCACCAAGGCTACATTTATTTGATTAAAAATGAAGTAATAATGTAAAAAATTATGATAATTTGAAAGAACTGTTTTCTATCATAATACATGTTGAAATGTTATTTAGCTCCAGTCTTCAGTGCCACATGAATGATCCTTCAGAAATCATTCTAATATGCGGATTTGCATAATGCATTATTGTTAGCTTAAAAAACATGCTAATGGGAAAAAACAGTTGTGCATTTTGTGATATTTCCCATGCATTTTTTTTTGCCACATATGATATGATAAACTTACTTGTTTCCTATAGAGCATTCCATATCAGTGATGTGTGAATTTGAGCTCAGTTTGGAACAAAACCTGTTTTATCTACAGCGTGAAAGAGGCTGCAGTGGATCTGTGGTAAATGTTATCGACATGCAGCTATTTTAGGTCCCGCTCTCGGCTGCCAAACGCATGATGTAGAGCTGCTGTGTTTGGCACCAAATAGCGCTGTCATTTTGTTTGTGTTAGTGAGCGTGATCCTAAGCTCTCGGTGTCCTGCTTGATTTACTGAAGCTGACGTGAAGATTCTTCCTGCAACACTTCAGAGTGTCTGTCCACTCCTGAGTGAGCTTACACGGCCATCGTCCTCGGTAGTGAAGTATATATAGAAATAAAAAAAGAATATATATATATATGTGTGTGTGTGTGTGTTTTGTATTTGTGTATTTTCTCAGAAGCGGTGTATAATGGTGAGTGTTTCCTCAATCAGAGAAACATTCATTTTAATCAATCAAGCAGTCATTGATAGCTATTCTGCAAAAACATACATTTCTTTAGTTAGTAGTTCTGGCTTTTTCTTCAGTACAAATAACTAAACATTCTTATAACATGATGCATTTACTTGTGAAACAAAATGAATTAAGATAAGGCATTATATATAGATATATATATATATATTTTATATATATTATGTCTCATTCTCTGAAATATGATCTAAATTATACCTGAAAAAAACAAAACAAATATATGCCAATTAGGTTTAAGGAGACAAACTTAATTAAAAGTGAAATATTTCATATATTAGGTCTTATATAATATAATCATTTTGCTTCTGAAGGAAATGTATTTTGATTTAGGGATGTTAAGATATCTGGGTAACACTTTACTTAAAGCCTTTATATATAATACATTTTAAAAGTATTTTTAATGCATTAATTATGCCTTGTAATGGACCTTATAGTGCATCGTGTAGTCTCATGAGTAATTGTAATCACTGTTATAATGCATCTGTTCATTGAACACACCTTTAGAAATGATAATGCATTAAAACACATGACAAACAATCAAATTCAGATGTAACACGGAATCTGATAATAATGCATTGTTTATGAAAATATTAAATGCATTATGAGATACATTATGAATGCCGTTATAATGCATTATACATAAAGGTTCAAAGTGTTACTGATATTTATAATTGAAAGCAAGACAAAAAAATGCAGTTCTGCTTTTTTATATTAGTTCTGCTTTTGGCATTGTCCTCTAGTGATACATTATCCAGATAATTCATCATATTTTCATGATCGATATTGTCTTCGGTTTACTTTGATAGATGCTCTCAGTAGAGATTCAAATGATGGGGTGTTGGTTTACAGTGTGAAAACAATCCTATCTGAATGAATGTATTTATTTGACTGGTAATTAAATCTGTGAAACAGCATTTACTGTAGACAGATTAATGTTTAGTAGCCGCCCCTTTCATGTTAATGTGACTTCCTTGTGTCCACTGCAGACATCGTGTAGCTTTAGTTTACTGTTGAAAACTCAGTTCTGTATTGGCTTTATTAGAAGTGCAAAATTACACACAAAGAGATTTGTGTTTCATGGGAGGGTTACCTCAATATATATGCATTAACATTTTTTGCAAACAGCCAGTAGCACAGTGTACTTCACACAACAAGTTTTTTCTTATGTGTATTATAAATGCATCAGTTTATGGGCGAAACATAAGAGCGACAGACAAATGGCTCAGTAGATGATGACTGAATATTCGTTTTTGGGTGAACTATTGCTTTAATAAACCACAAACTGGATTGTTCCTCCTCCCGTCTATGAATTATTTTGCCGAGGATGCAAGGGAAAACACGAGGGTGTGAGAGCGGATGAAACGATAGCTATATGGAAGGATTAAAGGAATCCTGCTAGAAATGGACTGTTTTGTTCCTGATTAGCTTTATGAATTATAACGAGACTGCAGAATCTCATTTTCCTCTCTGTGCGTGATGTCGTTTGGCTTTGCCAGTTTCAGTTAGAGAGAATATGTTAATTTCAGACATGAAACATATACACAAACATAAACAGACATCTATGGGTTTACGTTCCGATGCGGTTTATGCCTCATATGCAATCACACGGCAATGAAATACACATATCACATGTAAAATATATATTAGTAGGCATTACAATGATCTATCTATTGTACACACACACACACACACACACACGCAAATACATATTTATTTAAAGTTTTCAACCACTGAAGTTTTGTTTTCTAAACACCCATACATACATACATCACATGTAAAAAGGTAAAGTGAACTAAAATAATAATGTACAATTAAAAAAATATAAATAATAGTAGGATCATAAATTCTTGATCTTAAATTCTTAAATATGTGTCTAAAATTGTTTATTTTTTTATGCATTTAAGAAAAAATATTATTTTTATATAGATAGATAGATAGATAGATATGTGTGTGTGTATATGCATGTATATATACAGTTTAAGTTTAATGTTAATAACTGTGGTTGCTGTATGTAATGTTGATTCCTTATTTGTTCCCTTAAGTCATTTTGACTGAAGACACAATAACCCTGACTCTCTCTCTTCTGCGCTCATATTCTCCAGCCTCTTAAGCAGAATAACTTGTTGATGGCGAGAGCTTTGGAGAGACATATTACAACCTAAAGGTCGCCGCCTCAGACCCCATTACTGTCCGAGACGCTTTATCATTCCTAGAATATCTCATAAGCGCACACATCTCTGCCTTACTCTGCACTTCATTTCTTCTGTTTGCCTTCACAGGCCTTTTTCATTTTCACAAAAGATGGAGCTATTCATTTTGCTTTTGCGTTCGGCCCACCTCACGACAGATAATGCGGCTGTAGCCCACAGGAGGGAAGAGCGTCTCGTCTCTCTCCTCACCGCGGCTCTAATGCACGGGTAAAAAAGAAATACGAGTGTCCCTATAGGAGATATAAAAAGAAACGCATAAAGCCAGAAAACAAGGAGGGAATAGTTCGCCTCCAAATGAACATTCTGTCATTATCAGGAAATATATTTGTGACTGGGACCCCCAAGCTCCAGAAATGGCAGGAAAACAGTATTGAAGTCCATATGAGTTGAATGCTATATTCCAATTATAATTAGATTCTTATCATAGCTTTCTGTGAGAAACAGAGCCAACTTTACATGCTGCTGACAGATCAGATGTGGCTCCATATTTAATTTAAACTGATGTGATGCATCAGTAAACTGGTTTGATGCATCAAAAGATGCCGTAAACAGCACAGGAAATGATTTTAGGTACACAATGTAAATGTTAGTCTTTTTTATCACATACACCTAGTTATTTAATGACTTCAATAAATATATACTCAGAATGGTGAGTGCTGAACATGGTTAACATTTAGTAGCCAAACAAAATGGCAAAAAACTGTACATTTATAAGTTAAAAACTGGTTGATGTCAAGTTTACATGAAGTGTAGATTGAGTTTGCATTAATTAAAGTTTAAAGTTAAGTTTACGTTAATGTTTCTGTGAAGTTTAACTCAGTGTTTACACTGTTTACATTAAGTTAATGTTAACATTAAGTTTGCATTAATATTATTTACATTACGTTTACATGGTTAAGTATAAATTAAGCTCACATTAATGTTTATATTAAGTTTACATTAGGTTAAGTTAATGCTAACTTTGAATTAAGGTTAAGTTCTCTTACTCTACATTGTAAAATTTACAATAATTTCATGCAACTTTAAAATAAATACTGTTACTTATACAGTTTTTGGAAGTCTTTCATTTTATAACTTGCAGTGAAAACTTTATATTGACGTTCCCATGTTTTTCATTGAAATGACTGTTCATTCTTAATATTTCTTATCAGTTATGTAAATTAGGGGTTTATGTTGTATCATATGTTTGTAAATATGTATTGCATTATTTTAGCTTTCTCATGTCGCTTTCTCTTTGCCATGTGTGTCTTGAAGGTGGCTGACATATAGTAAAGGGACAAAAACCCTGAATTATTAATCAGATGTGAACATTAGAGTTGATTATACATCTTATGTTGTTAAATGAATGTTTATTGCATTATTTTAGCTCTTTCATATTGCTTTCTCTTTAGCATGTGTGACATACGTTTACTGTACATTTAAAGCAAATCTGTAATACTTAAAATGTTGCTAACATTTTTTAACGATAAAGTTCTGACAACCACAGCTGCTGTTTTATTACTAAATTTAGCAGATGTTGCCATTACACATGCTACAAATTGTGAAAGTCTTGCATTGAGAGTGTATTTGTGTGGTCTGTGATTTGATCGGCCGATTCGATCTCGCTTTGACTCTCCTCTTTTCATATTCCACTCATTTATAATTGCATTTTTGCCTTTTTCATCTCGTCGGCCCCGTGCTGAAAGACTGACAGCTTAATCAGAATTAATTGGCCGCTTGCACCATCCTCCATTTCTCCTTGCTCTCTTATAATGTTTTATTCATCTGTAATTTTGTAATGCAAAATTAATTGCATTTAATAATACATTGGTACTGTATAGGTTAGAGACAGATCCACATTAATGTACGAGAGTTTAGCACGCTGCTGACATTAATTAAACGAATGGCTAATGAAAAGAAAGAAGCAAAAAGAATGAGAAAAGAAACAGAGAAGAGAAACAGGCCATATATTTCCACAAGCATAGAGTGGATATTAATACAGAGGCAGTGGTCTTGTTTAAAATACAATTTCTTATTCATCACATAACACTTTATGCATCAAATATGATTTATCTGTGCGCTCTGGGCCTCTTAGAGAATTCAGCCAATCGGTGAAGCCCTTTGATTGCATCTGATTGGCTGTCATGAATGCGCTGAAGATGATTGGTGTGTGAGCTTAAGATTTAAAAATATTTAAACATGATGACACAGTGCGGATTTTTTTTTTTCCTTTTCTTTTTTTTTTTTTTTTACAGCATAACTTGCTCTTATTTAGGTTGGTAGGACATTTTATGTACCGGTACATAGTGTTTACATATATTTTTTTTTACATAGGATTTTTTTTTTCTATTTTGAAATGCAATCATAGTTACATTTATAGCTACTATAGTTTACATGTTCAATAATTATTTTAATAATGTAGCAATGCACTTTTATCCAGAACAACTTACAAATTCTGCAAACAAGTAGAGAAATAGATTTATTTAATTATATATATATATATATATATATATATATATATATATATATATATATATATATATATATATATATATATATATATATATATATGATCTAATTATATATACACATTTTATTATGTTTTTTAATTCTTTTTTTAACGTGGCTTCTCAAATTTTGGTGTTGCAACAAATCATTTTATAATATAATATAATATAATATAATATAATATAATATAATATAATATAATATAATATAATATAATATAATATAATATAATATAATATAATATAATATAATATAATATAATAATAGTTTCTAGTGATTTGGAAAACAATAAAGAATAAATAATTTAATTTGCTGGATTTTTTTTTTTTAAAGTAAAGAATTTTATTTGCTGTATTATCCAAAAATAAGCACATGGTTATTCAACATATACATCGTTTTTATTTTTATTTTTTTTTTATTATTATTATTAAAATAAATCAAAATAAAGTAAAATTAGCTATATTGTGACATATGATCATCATTTAGGAGTTTGATACCAGCAACTTATTCAGTGTGTGTTTGTGTGTAAATATATGCATATATGTCAGTGTGAGTGACAATGAATTATTAACTATAGTAAAACAATTTCAATGGTGTCAGAGTTGTTTAAAGTTTGGGAAAACACACTCATTTATTCAGAGAGATTTGACTGAACGTTCAGAACGGAGAGAGAAAGTGTTAGATCAGTTAAAGAGAATATATCAGTGCTTTACATAATTCATTTGTGAATGGTGCTGCCGTTTTGGGAGTTGTTTTTAGGCATGTGTGAGATCGTGTGGTATAGAGGTGTTGTTTGTCCTTATAGAAGCACCTCCCACAATGCATCAGTGTGGTGGTGAACAGTTGGTCCGAGGTCTGCGGGGAACACGCACGATCTGAGACGCTAATGCATTGTGCTTTGTGTTACTGTATGGGGATCCACTATGTGCGTCAGCATCTCCTCTAGCTCTTCTCTCCCGTTCTTTTTGTCAGAAGTGTGAAAAGTGTGTCGTGCTGAGCTGCATGTGTGATTTCTAACAGAACATTTGCCTCCCGAAACACCAGACAGGTTATCTTTATATTTCACACGTTCACGTGTTGCTATAATGCATAATAGACATGTGGAAAAGGGGAGATGGTTTTAGCGAACCATCTGGAAACTCTTCAAACAGGCTGCGGGTAGAAATTAGACCTTTTGGAACATGCTGATTTTATGCTAATGCAACCGTTTTTCAGGGTAAATTATTGGGATCATTTTGAAGACTCCTCTCCAGGGTCCAAATGCACGTGAAAATTGATTTTGGTGCGTAAATGAAAAGTGACTGTTGATATCGAACAGTTACAAGCTAGGTGGTTAGTTCCTTTTTTTTTTTTTTTTTTACATTTTTAAAGTGTGTAAGACATAACTTTCCTATCAATGTGGAAAAAAAAAAACAATATAGGAAAAGTATAATCCTCTACTAATTCCTTTTATAATCAGTAAAGCTGTCTCTGTTTTTGACGTTGCAGTTAATTAACCTCTTCCACCACCCTTTTTTCTCTTTCAGACGTAAATAAAATGACTTTTTAGTAATATAATAAACTTATTGTTGAATTAATACATTTTACTTGATTAATTTATTCATTTTATTTGTTAAAAATGTAAACACCATTTGAAAATATTTTGTTTAAATATAAATAATAAATTGAATAGTCGTTTAAATAAACTATTCACTGGAAAAGTGAACTAAAATAATAGTCCAAACTAAAAGAAATTAAGTTTAGATAAAAATTATTAGCGATTGTATTATTGGGTATTACTGGGTTCTTTTATGACCTCCTGGATGAGTCTTCGTTGCACTCTTGGAGTAATTTCGGTAGACTGGCCACTTCTGGGAAGGTTCACCACTGTTCCAGGTATTCTCCATTTGTTGATAATGGCTCTGACTGTGGTTCGCTGGAGTCCCAAAGCTTTAGAAATGGCTTTATAACCTTTTCCAGACGGATACATGTCAACTATAGTGTTTCTCATCTGTTCTTGAATGTCTTTAGATCATGATGTGTTGCTCTTTAAGCACACTTCACTTTGTCAGACAGGGTCTATTTCAGTGATTTCTTGATTCAGCAGGTCTGGCAGTAATCAAACCTGGTTGTGGCTAGTGAAGTTTTAAAGGGAGGTTAACATGCTCGTTTTCACTCAATATCCTGTTAATCTTGAGTATCTATAGAGTAGTACTGCATCCTTCATAACTCCAAAAAGTCTTTATTTTTATTATATTCATAAGAGAAAGATAGTCTGTACCGATTTTTCCCGGAAAAACACGAACGACTGGAGGCGTGACGTGTGGGCGGAGCTAAAGAATCACGAGCGCCAGTAGGCTTTTGCGTTGAGAGCGTTTGGAAGCTGTGACATTACCGTGAGGAAAAACCCATCATCCAAAACAAACCATGGCTAACAGTCAGATTCAGCGTATATTTATGATCCAGAATCAGATCCCGAGGCTGAAACTGAACAAGAACAGCAGCAGCAAAGACTCGCTCCGAGCGGGGCTCGAACCCGGGTCTCCGGCATGGGAGGGGACGCACTAACAAGAAGGCAGAGATATTTGAAGCAGTTTTACTCACCGCCTGCGGTTCCAACACACGATCGTGACCCTTTTTCGTTGGGATTGCATCATCCTTAAGAAATAAACGATGTGCAAATCCAGCGTCAAACTGGGCCTTGTTTGTAAAACAAGCATCTTCGAAATGCAGGGAACAAACCCAAACACTTGCACAACTCCGTTGATGCTCTGTAAAAATAAACTCCATCCACTGGTCCCTTAATGCTGTTTCTCTTTTGGTAATCTGTGCAGGGTTGTCTTGCCCTGGCAACCAAAAACACACTTCTTTTGTGACTTTTCGCGACGCTCTCGCTCTGATCAGTGAAGTCTGTTGTGCTCTCAGTGCTCTGCTATACGGGAGCGCGCGCTCTTCTGGCAGAAGTGCCTCAGGACCCATATAAGGAAATTCCGCTCCATCTAACGTCACACAGAGCCATACTCGAAAAAAACTTTACGAAACTTGTGACAAACCGGAAGGAGTATTTTTGGAACAGAAATACTCCTTCAAACGTACAACTTAATTTTTGAAACTTTGTCCATGTTTAGCATGGGAATCCAACTCTTTAACAGTGTCAAAAACTCAGTATGCATGAAATAGCATTTCACCCAACCCCCCCCCCCCCTTTGACTCAGCTTTCTAAAATAATGTGGTTAATCACAGTTCTTTCATGATTTAATAGGAGGGGCAATTAATTTTTCACGTAGTGCCAGGTAGGTTTGGACCGCATAATTTACAAACTGCATTTTGTATTTAGTTGCATTATCTTTGTGTAATATTAAAATGTGTTTAATGATCTGAATCTTTGTGACAGTATGTATTGTGATTCAATTTGAGCAGTGAGTATTTTTTATATCAATGGATTTTCTTTGAATATGAAACATGACAAAGATTTTTGCTGAAGACCACCTCTTGATCGGGCCTACAGCTGACTGGTACGTTGCTTTTCAACATTATGTCAAATGTGGAATATTGACCTGCTTTTTACAGAGATACAGTTAGTTTGATGGTGAGAATTTGATATAGTGAATTTACTCCAGCAAAGGCAGAATTGTTGAACATTATAGCTCATATTTGGAGGGTTTCTGCATGTTTGCATCCCTGTGCATGACACATGGACTGTCGTCTCACATCGATCTGTTCAGCACCTCCTTCCTTCCTTCCTTCCTTCTTCACCACGGTGTGTCCATGAAGACTCTCCTTCTCTCATCTTGTCTTTCACAAACACACTTTCTCACCCCTTCTCTCTGTCTCTCTCACACTTCCTCCAACACTCTCCAGCCCCCACTCAAGAAACTCTTCTGAAGAGCGTGTTTTCAAGCTGCACTGTGAGTATGTGTGTGTGTGTGTGTGTGTGTGTGTGTGTGTGTGTGTGTGTGTGTGTGTTTGTAGCGGGTTTGTAATCCTGCGTGGGTGAAGTGTTTGCTGCACAGGGAGATGGAGAGAGAGAGTCGAGCATGAATATAGCCTGAGGAGGAGACGAGTGAGAGTTTGAGATTAGAGAGAGGATGTGTCATGAGATGAAGAGAAACACAAAGAGGAACAGAGCGACACATCACTGAAGACTGGGAGGAGACCAGAGGAGAAGAAAGCAGGGAGGATGAGGAGATGAGATAAGATAAGAAATGAGCAGAAAAGACATAAAGATGGACAGATTTGGAGTTGCTGAAATAACAGTTTCTTCATTTTCAGAAGAAACAAGGTGGTGCTTGTCTGTGGGGTTGCAAAGTTCTCACCAAGGCTGCATTCATTTGATCACAAATGCAGTACAACAGTAATATAATGAAATATTTTATCAATTTAAAATAACCATTTTCTATTTGAATATATGATAAGATATAATTTATTTCTGTGATGCACAGCTGAATTTTCTGCATCATTACTACATTCTTCAGTGTAAATGATCACATGATAGAAAGTTAAAAAAATACGGCATTTATATGAAATATAATTATTTTGTAACATTTCTTTCTTATAATTCTGCTTCCCAAAATGTGTAATTGCACATCCTATTTGAGTCTCCAATTCACACTGAATTCTGTTCTGAATAGAACACGATCCTATTGGTTGCAGAGTTGTTCTGTGTGGTTGTTTTAAGTGTTTTTAGGGCGTTGCTAGATGGTCACTACACAGACAGTGTGCATTCAGGGCGTGGGGTTTGTTTAAATGTGAGCATTATTGTGATGCTTACTATAGCAAACGCAACTGATTAATTCTGTCAGACAGAGTCACTCTGCATTGTGAAAAGAGTGTGTGTGTGTGTGTGTGTGTGCCAGTGTTCTAGATGCACAGTCCAATCCAAACATCTCTGAAATGCAATTCAAATATATTCATAACTTACATTAATGCAGGATGTTTTTTCATGAGCCATATTCCTGCTGTAATGCATGTTTCATATGCTCATCCAGCGCCTGGTATCCGCTAATGCTCTCTCTCTCTCTCTCTCTCTCTCTCTCTCTCTCTCTCTCTCTCTCTCTTTCTCTATCTGAGAGCGGTCAGAACTGGTTTGAGGTCAGTTTGAGTACAGTTCACCATTTCCAGAGGTGGAAAGAGTACAAAAATATTCTACTCAAGTAAAAATACCATTGCTTTAATGAAATTTGACTTAAGTACAAGTAAAAGTACCAGTCTAAAAATCTACTCACTCATTTAAAATGTAATCAGAGTAAAAATTATTTAGTTACATTTTAACAGTGGGAGGGAGGCAAAAATAGGACAGACCAAGGGTGTCGAACTCAGTTCCTGGAGGATCACAGATATAACCCTAATTAAAAACACCTGACTCAGCTAATCTAATCATTTAGGCTTATTTGAAAACTACATGATATGTGTGCTGGAGCAGGGTTAGAACTAAACTCTGCAGGGCTACGGCCCTCCAGGAACTGAGTTTGACACCCCTGGGATAGGCCTATTAATCTCAAACTAGTTGTTTTTAATTAAAGGAATCAGTTATTTAGAATAATAAGACATTTGGGCTGTTACCAGGCAAATCAGTAGCAACAAACTCATCTTTTCAATGCAGACGAAATGCAGAAGCTTCATCGGAAGTTACAAATGCATGAATAATGATTTATTATACAAGACATAAAATTTTGAATACTCATTTGAAATGATAAGAAATTAATTATATATATATATATATATATATATATATATATATATATATATATATATATATATAAAATAATCAAAAGATACTTTAAATGTGAAATTAAAATGGCCAGTATGTGTCATGAAGTCACTGTTAATAAGTGAGTCATTGCGATTGAACCGAATCATTTAAACGGTTGATTCATTCAGGAACGAAACACTGTCAATGTTGCTCAGAGACACAAAACTGTGCTTTGGTGGCTGTGTTTGGAATTATTTTTTTGTTGTAAAAATAAAGCAAAAACAGGCAATATGTGTCTAAAATGCAAGTCTCTTAATTAGCTTGTTTATTGACCTGTTATAATATATATATATATATATATATATATATATATATATATATATATATATATATATATATATGGATGATTTTTGGAGGAAAAGATGGCATTCTTTGTGTGATTTTGATTTACTATATGAAATTATATAAATATGTAAATTTTCTACCCCTTCAGTTTCAATTTTGTGATCATTCTAAATTTTACAAGACTGAATCAAAAGAATGCACTATAAATGCACGCAACAATAAAACAACAATTATGATAGTATCGCAGACGATATATTGCACACTCCGCACCACTGTTATTTTGGCTAATTTGTGCAAAACCTCTTGCTAAAATATCAAAGCTTTATTTTAACCACCAATTCGATGATGCAATTATTTAGCTTCCCTCTAAATGCTTGCAAAGGTTTGGTTTCTTGTCAAGATTTTTAAAGCTGCTAGTTTGGTCTCCCATAATAGAGCATAAATATGGCCAGGGGTTCACCTCATTTCCTTCGAGGTCAACTTCAGAATATGACAGGGTTTCGTTTTTAGCGGTGTCTGCACCACTAATGCCTGTTTTGTCCCTCTGCATCTTTCTTGCCCATTATTGACTGCAGTAGTTTCCAGGGAGCGATTTTTTTTTTACTCAGTAATTAATGTGTTTTAAAATGTAGCGAAGTACAATACTTCAAACAAAATATTCTTAAGTAAAAGTACAATTACATATTTTAAAAATAAGTTTAAAAAGTAGAAGTACACAAAAAAAGCTACTCAATTACTGTAACACGAGTAAATGTAATTTGTTACATTCCAACTCTGACCATTTCTGGCTTTTACTGAAGCAGTGTGCCATTATCTGAGCTCCACACACACACAAACACACACACACACATGCACGTGGTAGGGACGTTTCATAACACTATCGATTAATAGCGTGGCACAGATAACAGAATGCATTGTGGGTTTGAATGTTGACACTGCTCTCCTCATAGAATTACAGAATAGACAGTGTGTGTGTGTGTGTGTAAGTGTGGGCCATTATATCTCTAAATATGGCAAATTAACACAACAATAAAATATGTTTGTTTATGTCATGCAATGTGCAAATTTCACCATTTAATTCAATGTTTAAAACATATTCATGTATTTTTGTTTGTTTTAGAAATGTCACATTACATATTACCCACATGCATTTCTTTAGTTATATAGTTTGCATACTTGTTGCTAAAGTATTATAGGTGGTTTCTAGGGTGTTTCTAGGCAGTTACCAGAGTATGGTTGCTAGGGTGTTGCTAAAGTGTTCTGGTTGGTGGCTAATTTGATCCTGTATGGTTGCTAAGGTATTCTAGGTGGTTGCTATGGTGTTGCTAGGCAATTACCAGAGTATGGTTGCTAAGGTACTCTAGGTAATTGCTAGAGTGTTGCTAGGCAGTTACTAGAGTATGGTTGATAGGTTGTTTATGCAGTTGCTAGTATGCTAGTCAGTTAGCATGTTTCAGATATATGTTGGTAGCATGTACAATGTTAGTTGCTAGACTTTGCTAGTGATCTAAAATCCCCCTCCCAAAAAAACGACAAACAACATGTTTAAACAGAATAACATTATCTTGGCTTCTCAAGTCCATTTATAACACCAAATAACAACTACATAGCAATGCCTTGAAAACACTATAGTATCAACAGCATAAAATCCATTTAGAACACCACATAACAACTGCATGGAAAAACTGCGAGCCTTGGTGCTAATTTTTTTTGCTCAGATTTGATTGTTTTTGTATAGCTGTTCACATTTTTGTTTTAAATGTGGCCAATATCAGATTTCCAGTATGAACAGATAATGGCTCTGAACTGATCTGCACGCACAAAAGAACAATACAAACAGTGTTGCCAGGTTTCCACAACAAAATCCGCCCAATTGCTTCTCAAAACTAGCACAATCACATTCGAGCATAAAAACAGCGTTTGAGTTGAAAAACAACAGTTGAAAAGTAGGCGAAGGCTCATGTAGTCGAATTAGCTCAAATTGGAATTGAAAAGATCAGATTTCATGTGGTTTGTGCTGTTCACACTATCATGAGAAAAACTAATCTGAGTCAGATGTCAGAGAACAAAAAAAAAAACTAAACCAAAAAAAAAAAAAAAAAAAAAAACTTTTTGGCCCTCCATTGCCTGCATTGTGAACGCAGCCTAATAGTATCTACATTTTTCAGTATTACAGCCCTATGAAATATGTTTTATTATTTATTTTCCCAAATGTCATTTTATGTTTTCAAATTTTGTGCTTTCCATTTTAATACTTCTGAGTTCCATTTTGGTTTAATTTAGAATGTCTTATCAATTCAAAATTTGGCGAATTCCATGACACTCCGTGTTATACAACAAATTCTGTTTTAAAGACTCAATTCTGAGATTCCATTCACAGTTTCATTGTGGAAATCATAGAATACAGTATTGGTTTATTATAAAAATGTTGGAGTGCAGGAATGTATGCATAGCATGTACTGTTTGAGTTTCATGTAGCATTACCATAACAATTAAGTAATTCGCTTCAAATTCATCAAGCACATTTCACAGTCACAGCACTTCTGGCTGCACTAGTGTTATGGCAATAACATTCTTAGTCTTTAAAGGAATAGTTCACATAAAAATGAAAAATTGCTGAAAATGTACTTACCCTCAGACCTCCAAGACGCAGATAAGTTTTTTTTTATCATCATAACTGATTTGGAAATATAGCATTACATCACTTGTTCACCAATGGATGCACTGCAGTGAATGGGTGCCGTCAGAACAAGAGTCCAAACAGCTGATAAAAACACCCACACCACTCCAGTCCACCATTTAACATTTTGTGAGCAAAGAGCTGCAACAAATCCACCATTAAAGCATTTGAACTTCAAACCATTGCTTCTGGCCAAAATATAAGTCCATAATCCATAATAAATCTTCCTCCAGTGAAAACGGATTCTGAGACAACAGGGGATGGACTTTTTCACTGGAAGAAGTGTGATTATGAATTATGGACTCATTTAACGTTAAACTGCATTATTAAAAAGATAAGGATTTGTTTCTGACAAACGTGCATGTTTTCACTTGGAGTCATCTGGATTACTTTTGGAATATTGTAATGTTTTAATCAGCTGTTTAGACTCTTATTCTAACGGCACCCATTCACTGCAGAGGATCGAATGCTGAGCAAGTGATGTAATGCTCAATTTCTCCAAATCTGATGAAGGAACAAAGCCATTTACATCTTGGATGGCCTGAGGGTGAAATTTTCATTTTTGAGTGAAATATTCCTTTAAGAGGCAAGAGAGTATCAATGGTGATCTGTTTAGCTGTTTGAGATTTTCTGAAGTCCCCAGATTGCCTGTTGTAATTAGTTATTACTCTTAGATTCATATCACGGCACCATCTGCTCTGGGAGAGACATGCTGTCAGGGGGGGAGCGAGCTTGTCTGTTAGCAGCACTTATGTAACACACTGATGCTGCTTTTAAATGATGTTTTACTCAGATTATCAAAAGATCTTGTTCTTATAGCCACTAGGAGTTTATTCCTGCTCTGTGCTCTTGTATCATGGATAGGATGTCGAAATGTTTTGGGGAACATGGTAAGTGTTGTTCATTTTGTCTTATTTTTAGTGTCTTGAAAGCAAAAGCACAGGAATAACAACCAGCAACAAGTCCAGGAGCATCCTAATGCCAGAGTAGTGCAGCCAGATTCCGTCGTCAAGGCAACACGATCAATGTTTCCTTTGTAAACATCTCTCTGACATTCTCTCTCTCTCTCTCTCCTCTCTCTCTCTCTCTCTCTCTCTCTGTGTGTGTGTGCAGATTCCAGATATAACCAGAAATGATTTGAAGATTCCATAAATTTCATAAAGAACTTTACCGTCTCTTGTTCATTAGATAACAATCTATACAGTATGTTCTGTGCTTTAAAGAACCCAGAAACCTAAACACTGATGGTTTTTCACCTGCTGTGTGTCTTCGTCTCTCTCTCTCACACACACACACACACACACATACACATATGTATAGTATTGCTGTTGCGTTTAATACTCTTATTTTCACCTGCTGTGTGTCTTCGTCTCACACACACACACACACACACACACACACACGTATGTATAGTATTGCTGTTGCGTTTAATACTCTTATTTTCACCTGCTGTGTGTCTTCGTCTCTCTCTCTCACACACACACACACACACACATAAACACGTATGTATAGTATTGCTGTTGCGTTTAATACTCTTATTTTCACCTGCTGTGTGTCTTCGTCTCACACACACACACACACACACACACACACACACACACACACACACACACACATGTATGTATAGTATTGCTGTTGCGTTTAATACTCTTATTTTCACCTGCTGTGTGTCTTCGTCTCTCTCTCTCACACACACACACACACACACACATAAACACGTATGTATAGTATTGCTGTTGCGTTTTATACTCTTATTTTCACCTGCTGTGTGTCTTCGTCTCACACACACACACACGCACGCACGCACGCACGCATGCACACACACACACACACACACGTATGTATAGTATTGCTGTTGCGTTTTACACTCTTATTTTCACCTGCTGTGTGTCTTCGTCTCACACACACACACACACATGCACACACGCATGCACCCACGCACGCACACACACACACACACACACACACACACACATACGTATGTATAGTATTGCTGTTGCGTGTTATACTCTTATTTTCACCTGCTGTGTGTCTTCGTCACACACACACACACACACACACACACACACTAAATGATAACGCAGTAGTGGATGTGTGATATCAGCTCTGGGCTGTAACTGGATGGTTTTTCAGCTCTTGTCATCTGTCTCTCTCTCTCCGCAGACAGCGGTGGCTGTCGTTATCTCAGTGGGGTTTCCTGAAAGAGAAGCAGGGCTGTTATATATTTTTTTAAGATCAGATCACAGTCGCCGTTCACAATCTCAGCGCTGAGATGACGATGATCTCCAGGGATTACAAACGCAGAGATGTCGAGCTGTCAAGCTCTTATTCTGTCATGATCTCTTCATACTGATACTGTTTTACACATCTATAGTTAAGAAAAGTCTGGAGATCTCTAGTCCATGAAATACCAAAAACTGAATATTATTTTGTATTTGGTGGAATACGATGGCTAGTTAGTTAATAGTGAATTTTGGGTAAATATAGTGTAAAATAATACTATTGAAAGGTAATTTATGTCTATATATAATTTATGTATATATATATTTTGATTAAATAGCATAACAAATAAATAATGTTTCTAATATCATTATCTAATAATAAACTGTTTAATACCAGAAATATACGGTGTGTATATATATTTAGTATTGCTATTCTCTCTCTCTCTCTCTCTCTCTCTCTCTCTCTCTCTCTCTCTCTCTCTGTCTCTCATATATGTGTAGGTATAGGCCTAATTTTAATTCTACTATTCTATTCTAATTCTCTTAAATAGTTAAATAATATTTCTAATTGTATAATTCTATTAATATTATAACTACTCATAAGGGTTTTATAAATGAGCATTATATCAGCACAATATCAGTCACCTTTTTTCCTACCATACATATTGTCCAATGAAACTTCAATTTTGGTTGTACTAGCAATCTTGCACTTGTAGTAGCTCATGTAATATTGCAGTAGAAGTGTGTGTAACTAAGCTGAATGTTAGTTGTGAATGCACTTCACTACATCTGAACACAGTAGTTTCTTTTATCATGCATCTTTAATAAATGTAGAGAGGGAATTGAAGTTGTTTCTGTTGTGTGTGTGTTGAATGCTGTTGCATACTATGTCATCAGCATGTAACACGCTGACAGACTCATTTATTTCAGTCCGGGGAAGAGCTGACGGCTGATAACGATGGTAATTTATGACAACTGTGTGAAAGCAAATGAATCGCAGATGTCCGTCAAAATATCGCCGCTCTTTTATCCCAGACTAATGAAATGTCTGCAGTTCCTCGCCGGGGGCGTAAAGGATGGCCATTTCTTTGTTTGCCTGTTTATTTGTGTATAAATCATAAGTTTGGAGATGACCGACAGGCGACAGACAGCTGCCTCGCTGTTGCTTTTCTCTCTGGTTTTGAGCAGAACAATTAGCAACGACTCAAGAACGGATGGTTTAGAGGAATAGATGAGAAGTTGATCATTTTCTCAATCTCATGTTGTTCAAAACCTCGATGACTTTCTTTAGTGGAATGCAAAATGAGAAATTCTGATTTTTTTTTCTTGCCCATAGAATGAAAACCAAACATAAAAAAAAAATAGGTTTCCAATGACATGAGGGTAAATGATGACATGATGTTTTCAATTTTGTGTGATCTGTGCACTTAATATGTTTTCAGTTCTTGTTTGTGCACATTTACATCAAACGCATAACTAGATACAAAAAAGTGTCAAGACAAGCTTTGTTTCCATGAGAAGGCACGAGCAGAATGTTCGGGAAGTAGTTTTAATAGTTTGAATTTAGAATGTTTGCTATGTGGTTGCCAGAGTGGTTTCAGTACGGTTTTTATGCAGTTGCTAGTATGTTTCATCATATTGTTAGCATGTTTCAGATATATGTTGGGACCATGTCCAATGTTAGTTGCTAGACATTGCTAGTGATCTAAAATCCCAAAAAACAACAAGTTCTCATATCAGCATAATGAAGTCCATTTATAACACCAAATACCAATTAAAGCTGCAAGCAGCGATGAACGGGCCCTCGCACCCGGGCTCACCGCAATCGTGTGGCTTTAGTAAAAAGGTGAAGGTGAGAAATATGCATTTCAAATCGTTAATATAAGTGGAATATGTCAAAGTCATTTATATGTGCCAATTTTCCTGTTGCCAATAGGTGGCGCTATCATTATAATGGAATATTGGCCTTCAGATGTGTTCAGGCTAGGAGTCTTATCGAACATGTGAAGTTTGGGGAATATCGAACATTTCAAGCCTGAGTTACAACAACTTCTTTTCCTATGGCGAGACATCAAATTTTGTCAAGGCGCCATGGACACGCCCTTTAACAAAATCTAAAGATCTCCACAATTTAACATTGCAAAGACCTTTAGATTAGACTGACCAAAATAAAATGTTGATGTCATAAAATTTCTTGGAGTAGTTCTTTGCAGAGTAAAACATGACACTTCCTGTTGCCAGCAGGTGGCGCTATGACTATGACTGAATATGGACATGAAGATCGGTTAAGGGCAGAAGTCTTATCTAACATGTGAAGTTTTAGGCAGATTGGACATTGTATGTCTGAGTTACAGCAACTTCCTTTTTCATGGCGAAACATCGAAATTTGTCAGGCCGCCATGGACACGCCCTTTAACGAAACCTCAAGTCCTTCGCAATTTAACATCGCAAATGGCTTTAGATTACACTGACCAAGTTTGGTGTTGATCTGAATAAATCTCTAGGAGGAGTTCGTTAAAGTACAACCCCTGAAAATGGCAAAAACAACACCAATTTTGCAGGGAAAATTCAAAATAACCGACTTCCTGTTGGGATTCGGATTTCATACCAAGAGACTTTTTTGTAGATATTGGTGAGTTACATGTGTGTACCAATTTTTGTACATGTACGTGAAACATAGCTCGAGGCACACTCCGTTGAAAGTGTATAGGTGGCGCTATCGAGCCATTCTGCCACACCCGGTGGAATATTGGCCTGCAGATCTGTTCAGGTCAGGACTCTTATCACACATGTGAAGTTTGGGGAAGATCGGACATTTTATGCCTGAGTTATAACATCTTTTATTCACATGGCGAGACATCGAACTTCGCCATGGTGCCGTGGACACGCCTTTTAACGAAAACTCAAGATCTTCACAACTGAACATCGCACAGGCCTTTAGATTAGACTGACCACAAAAAAGACATTGATGTCAAAAAATTTCTAGGAGTAGTTCATCACAGCGTAAAATATGACACTTCCTGTTGCCAATAGGTGGCGCTATGACTATAACTGAATATGGGCATGTCAATCTGTTCAGGTTCAGAGTTTCATCAAACATGTGAAGTTTGGGGCAGATTGGACATTGTATGTGTGAGTTATAGCAACTTCATTTTTCATGGCGAATCATCGAAATTCGCCAGGCCGCCACGGACACGCCCTTCAACGAAAACTCAAGATCTTCGCAATTTAATGTCGCAAAGACCTTTAGATTAGGCATACCAAATTTGGTGTTGATTTGAAGAAATCTCTAGGAGGAGTTCGTTAAAATACAACACATGGAAATGACCAAAATTACACAAAATTTGCTCATAATATTAAAAATAACCGACTTCCTGTTGGGTTTAGAATTTTGGTCCAAGAGTCTTTTTTGTAGGTATTGGTGTGTTACATATGTGTGCCAATTTTCGTGCATGTACGTGAAACATAGCTGGAAGGCTGTTGATTTTCTTAGTATAGGTGGCGCTGTCGAGCCATTTTGCCACACCCTCTTCTGAATCCTATATCAGACGAAAATTTTCACCAGGTTTGATGCGTGTGCAAAGTTTCATGACTTTTTGAGCATGTTAAAGCCCTCAAAAATGCGATTCATTCGGGAGAAGAAGAAGAAGAAGAATAATAATAATAATAATAATAATAATTAAAGCTGCAAGCAGCGATGAACGGGCCCTCGCACCCGGGTTCACCGCCATCGTGTTGCTTTAGTAAAAAGGTGAACGTTGAGAAATATGCATTTAATGTCCTAAATATAAGTGGAATATATCAAAGTATATCCCATATATGTGCCAATCTTACCGTTGCCAGCAGGTGGCGCTATCATTATAATGGAATATTGGCCTTCAGATGTGTTCAGGCCAGGACTCTTATCACACATGTGAAGTTTGGGGAAGATTGAACATTTTATGCTTGAGTTACAACAACTTGTGGCAAGACATCAAATTTTGTCATGGCGCCATGGAAACGCCCTTTAACAAAAACTCAAGATCTCCAAAAGTTAACATTGCACAGGTCTTTAGATTAGACTGACCACAAAATATATGTTAATCTCAAAAAAATTATAGGAGTAGTTTTTCGCAGTGTAAAACATGTCACTTCCTGTTGCCAATAGGTGGCGCTATGACTATAACTGAATGTGGGCATGTAGATCTGTTAAGGGCAGAAGTTTTATCTAACATGTGAAGTTTGGGGCAGATTGGACATTGTATGTCTGAGTTACAGCAACTTCCTTTTTCATGGCGAAACATCGAAATTTGTCACGCCGCCATGGACACGCCCTTTAACGAAATCTAAAGATCTTCGCAATTTAACATCGCAAAGGGCTTAAGATTACACTGACCAGGTTTGGTGTTGATCTGAATAAATCTCTAGGAGGAGTTCGTTAAAGTACAACCCCTGAAAATGGCAAAAACAACGCCAATTTTGCAGAGAAAATTCAAAATAACCGACTTCCTGTTGGAATACAGATTTCGTACCAAGAGACTTTTTTGTAGGTATTGGTGTGTTACATGTGTATACCGTTTTTTGTACATGTACGTGAAACATAGCTCGAGGCGCACTCTGTTGAAAGTGTATAGGTGGCGCTATCGAGCCATTTTGCCACAACTGATGGAATTTTGGCCTTCAGATGTGTTCAGGCCAGGACTCTTATCACACATGTGAAGTTTGGGGAAGATCAGACATTTTATGCCTGAGTTATAACAACTTTTATTCCCATGGCGAGACATCGAACTTCGTGACGGCGCCATGGACACGCCTTTTAACGAAAACTCAAGATCTTCACAATTTAACATCGCACAGGCCTTTAGATTAGACTGACCACAAAAAAAAATTGATGTCATAAAATTTCTAGGAGTAGTTCATCGCAGTGTAAAATATGTCACTTCCTGTTGCCAATAGGTGGCGCTATGACTATAACTGAATATGGGCATGTCAATCTGTTCATGTTAGGAGACTCATCAAACATGTGAAGTATGGGGCATATTGGTCATTGTATGTCTGAGTTATAGCAACTTCCTGTTTCATGGCGAATCATCGAAATTCGCCAGGCCGCCACGGACACGCCCATTAACGAAAACTCAAAAGCTTCGCAATTTAACATCGCAAAGGCCTTCAGATTAGGCATACCAAATTTGGTGTTGATCTGAATGAATCTCTAGGAGGAGTTCGTTAAAATACAACGCATGGAAATGACAAAAATGACACAAAATTTGCTCATAATATTAGTAATAACCGACTTCCTGTTGGGTTTTGGATTTTGCTCCAAGAGACTTTTTTGTAGGTATTGGAGAGTTACATGTGTATACCGATTTTCATACATGTACATGAAACGTAGCTCGAGGCGCACACCGTTGAACGTTTATAGGTGGCGCTGTTGAGCCATTTTGCCACACCCACTTCTGAAACCCATATCAGACGTAAATTTTCGCCAGTTCTGAGGTGTGTGCAAAGTTTCATGACTTTTCGAGCATGTTTAGGCCCTCAAAAATGCGATTCATTTTGGAGAAGAAGAAGAATAATAATAAATATAGCTGCAAGCAGCGATGGCGGGCTCAAGCCACCAATGCCATCGCCACCCCGGTGGCATCAGGTAAACTGTGCCCAGCGGGCACATGCATTCACAATATCCCTCTGGCAGTGAGGTTTTAAAGGATATGGCAGTTAAAGGGTTAATCCGAATCATCTAGACTTTAAAATCACATTCACAGAACAATATATATATATATATATATATATATATATATATATATATATATATATATATATATATATATATATATATATATATATATATATATAACTTTAGTATTCCATTTATAAACATTATGTTAACATGAACAATATTTATATAGCATACATTCATGTCAGTTAATATTCCAAACTTAAACATTAAAACATTGTTTTATTGTGATTTTTTTCCAAGCACATTTTACCAATTCCAAACCATATCAATCTTAATAACTACCATTATTTTTTATTTAATCATTTATGAGTGCTATACAATAATCCAGGAAAGCTGGAAGAGAAAAACAGGTCAAGAAGAACTGACAAAAAGAACTGCAAAATAATTAGGATTAATTTTTTGTCAATTCTGCAAGACAGACTTTCAGGACAGGAGGTGGAATAAAAATGAGCTCCTAAATCTTAATCCCGGATTCTGGAAGATATATTCCTCAAACCATCAAACAAGAGGAGGTGGTGCTGGTCACCCTGATAGTTTCACACCTAATTCACTTAACACACACACAAACACACACACACACACACACACACACACAGACACATTACCAACAGTGACAGTGGGACTGAGTGACATATATGATAGTTTTTAAATTTTCTATCATCCATATAGTGTTGTATAGTCATGAAACTATTGTCATGAGACCAGTCATTCTGAGGAAATATGCCTCAGAATGAATTGTCTTCTATGTGTACATTTTTTTTTTTGAAGTGTTTAGAAGCTGCACTTTAAAAAAATAAAAAGACATTTACTGGTTCCTTTTTTACTATTATTTCAAAAAATCACCACGACAAAACCATTCAAGCTATCCAAAATTAATTCACACCTGTTCTGTAAGATAAATTATTTAAACAGTGGTAAAAGAGGATGTGGTTCTGAACCTTCAAGAGTCACTCAAAACGTATCTGTCCATAAAGCCTATAAAGAATTATTCTTAATATACAGTTCACAATACTTCAGCTTGTTATTCTAATTAAGTGAGGGTCATTTTTATCAGTAAAATTCCTAAAATACATATTATTTTATTTGAAAGATTTCTATAAATGATTTAAATCATACTCGTTTCTACAATAATTATTTAAAAGTAATCCTATAGCTCCATCTGGTGGACATTTATAGGTACTAAGAATTGCAAGCTTGATTTATAAGTTATGATAGTTTTAATTTTATGCTGGCTCTTGAAAATGATAAAGCTATGAAACTTACTGTGCTTCCTTCAAATTATGACTTCTACTTATATAAAAAAATATGAAGAGTTAGAATGAAAAATATTAAAGATATAGTAAAATAACTATTGTATTTTTTATGTTACTTTAATAAATCTCTATGGCAACACCGTTTAAGCTATCCTAAACCCATTCACAATTTAACATCTCAGTATATTGGCATCATGTTGAAAAGGGAGTATGGATTAGTATGAGGAGGAGTATGAATTCATTTACAGGCTGATTTTATCATAAATCCACAATACAATTTCTGAGTTCTGTATCAATCTGTGTTGTTGTTTGTTTATTTTTATTTTTATTTTTTTTTTATAGGAAGATAACTGACCCTTTACTCTCCTTTTTAATAAATGTGCTTATAAACCAAGGACAAGCTATTTATAGCTGTATTTATAAACTGCTTACTACTGACTATTAATATTGGGACAAGGCTTTATAAAGCATGAACTGACTATTTACTAATGAGTGCAGTTATTATAAAGTGTTATCAATACATTTGCAAATGTTAACAAATTAGACATTATTTTACAGTGTTATCAAATCCCTTAAATGATTTGTAAGTGTTTTGTAATGATTTTATTGACCTACAAGCATTTGTGAAAGTTCTGCTTGCATTACAGCTTAGTCTTGATCTGTGAGCTGAACAGATTTACTGTTACATCCATGAGATTATGTAAATTCAAATAAATATCATGTCACAGGATGTCAGAGGTCAGTATCAAATTAGTTTAAAATTATTATTTGCAGCACAAATACGTTCTTTTAGGATTTTTAAAAATCCCTAAAACTGTCAGAAAAGGATAAGGCTAAATTTATTTGTTTTTATAACTATAATGCATAAACTATGAAATTATACAAAATGTATAAAAAAGTACAACAGTTATTGTTTTCCAATGTTTTTTATTTATTTAAAAAAAAACATTTACATTTTAAAAAATTAGCCTACTGCAGTCATTCTAAACAGCTTGAACAAAACCTGTTAATATTTATTATAGACCACTGTAACTGTGTATAATCTAACAAACAAGTTTATTATGAAAGTAAAAGTGTACACCAGATAAATTGGACGATAAAGAAATTCCTAACAATAGTATAATAGAGCATGTTTTAGTTTTTTAGGCGTTTAGATGCAGAAATGGACAAATCAAATGTAAAATAAAATGTAATTGATTTAATTAAATATAGATTCATTCTTGTTAGAGCAAAATAATAAATAAATACGTACACACATTAAAAAAGCAGCCAAGATTAATGAGTTTGATTTTTTACATATATTAAAATTGAAGACAGAAGCAGCTGGTATATTTGGTCACTTAATATTAAAATCCAGTAGTTTTCGTTTATATTCGCCAAGCTATTATGTATTTTAAAATAATCTTGTCCGTGATGTGTTCGTTCGTACGACGAAAGCCAGAATCCTGCAGCTCGAGAGATATATGTTATTCTGCCAGTCGCGCTTTCAAATAGTCTTGCACGCTTAAACGGGTCACAAACACCTGCATTTAGCTCTTGTAGTGTTAAAATGGGTGTATTGTGTGCATTTATGGCAATAATTCATTTTAAGAAGCTCTTAAACGAATAAATTCGTTTGTTTTGAACTTGTGACACTGTGCGCGCTGATCGGAGCGGTGATTTCAGATAGGCAGCCGCGAATATTTCATTTTCACACAAACAGTTCAAAAACATCTTAATTTAGCCCTTGGTGTGTTCTAATTGGTGAATTGTGTGATATCGCTGCCATATTTTATTTGTAGAAGCTATAAAACAAGAATAAACTCGTTTTTTCTGAGCTCGTCATTCCACACGGTCATGCTCAGAGCGGTGATTCATCTCTCGTGTTTCTCACGTATCAATGACCACACATCCATTATTATTGAGCCCTGACCCGGTAATAATGTTGCTTTAGCTTGTCAGTGTGAATTAAATGCAAAGTATTTATTTGTATTTTAACCGATTTAAAAGTGAAACCAAAAGAGAGTCTCCTCCCTTTTTTAGTCCGGGACTTGCACATAGGGGCGCTATTTCTCTCAGACAATGGAAGTCTAAGCACACACACTCAAACAGAGGGACAGAGTGAGATGAGATGTCTGACAGTTTTTTAATTTTCTGTTATCCATACAGTGTTGTAAAGTCGTGAAACTATGCATATTTCCTCAGAATGACTTTTTCATCTGTATGAAAAAATTCTTTGACGTGTTTGGAAGCTGCAATTTAAAAATACAATAATGATTCCCTTTGTAAGGTCATTTAAAAAAATCACCACGGCAAAACCATTCAAGCTATCCAAAATCCATTCACAATTTAAGTTCCTATCAGAAATACTGATGTGTGTTCAGAGTTTTGTGAAATTCTAAGTATGTTATTTGCCTCAAAATCACCTGAGAAGTATTCCAGTTTGACATGTTGCCACGTCAACAATTTTTTAGATATCAATATCCCCCTTGCAGATTTATATCGGCTGTGTTTTAACATTATTCTGATGAAGTTTGAAGCAAATCGAGTAATAATAAGATGCTGAATTCAAAGCATTTTGAAAATGACACACTTCCTTCTGCCAGTTGGTGGCGCTATAACTTTGACTCCTAATAGTCACATATATGCGATCGACATCATACAACGAATAATCTGATGAAGTTTGATTAAAATCAGGAAATGTATGTGGACGATATTAGACACTTCCTGTTTCTCATTTCTCGCCATAATTTCAACACCTCGCCACGATCAAACCGTTCGAGATATCAAAAATCCCCTGGCAATTTTTCATCCCCAGTGTCTTGAGATCATGTTGACCGAGTTTGGCGGCAATCGAGAAAAAAACCTATGACAAGTATTTCAAATTCCAGAGCATGCGCTTTTTACATAACTCTAAATAGCTGACTTCCTGTTGGGTGGAGCCTATGACATGCGATACGAAAGTTGTTCGGCACGATGAGATCTATATGTGTACTGAGTTTCATATGAATATGTGCAAGTATTTGTGAGCTATACATCAACATTTCTGACTGTGATCCAGGGGGCGCCGTAGAGCCCCTGTGCCACGCCCGGGTCCCAGCCTCTGCAGGCTCCTAAAGGCCACAGATTTCAAAGTGTGCGCAAATTTTCAAGAGTTTTTGAGTATGTTAAGGACCCCAAAAGCCCCCACAACTTTGACGAAAAATTTGAATACTAAACCCTAAATAGCCAACTTCCTGTTGGGCGGAGCCTATGACATGCAATACGAAAGTTGTTTGGATTGATGAGATTTATAAGTGTACCGAGTTTCATACGTCTACGAGCAAGAATGTATGATATATGGCCCTCCATATTCCAGGGGGCGCTGTAGAGCCCCTGTGCCACGCCCGTGTATCAGTCTCTGCCCGGCCCTAATGGCCGCAGGTTCCAATGTGTGTGCCAATTTTCAAGACTTTTTAAGCATGTTAAGGGCCCCAAAAGCCCCCGAAACCTTGAAGAAAAATAATAATAATAAATAATAATAATAATAATAATAACAAATAATCCTAAGGAAAACAATAGGGCTCTCGCCCTCCAGGCTTGAGCCCTAATTAAAGCTGCAAGCAGCGATGAACGGGCCCTCGCACCCGGGCTCACCGGCAGAGAGTGGCTTTAGTAAATAGGTGAGCGGTGAGAAATATGCATTTAAACTCATAAATGTAAGTGGAATATATCAAAGTTATTCCATATATGTGCCAATCTTCCTGTTGCCAGCAGGTGGCGCTATCATTATAATGGAATATTGGCCTTCAGTTGTGTTCAGGGCAGGACTTTTATCGAACATGTGAGGTTTGGGGAGGATTGGACATTTTATGCCTGAGTTACAACAACATCCTATTTCATGGCGAAACAACTAAATTTGTCAGGCCGCCATGGACACGCCCTTTAACGAAACCTCAAGATCTTCGCAATTTAAGATCGCAAAAGGCTTTAGATTACACTGACCAAGTTTGGTGTTGATCTGAATAAATATCTAGGAGGAGTTCGTTAAAGTACAACCCCTGAAAATGGCCAAAACAACACTAATTTTGCAGAGAAAATTCGAAATAACTGACTTCCTGTTGGGATTTGGATTTCGTACCAAGAGACTTTTTCGTAGATATTGTTGTGTTACATGTGTGTACCGATTTATGTACATGTACGTGAAACATAGCTCGAGGCGCACTCCGTTTAAAGTGTATACGCACTCCGTTAAAAGAGTATAGGTGGCGCTATCGAGCCATTTTGCCACACTCCATGGAATATTGGCCTTCAGATCTGTTCAGGCCAGGACCCTTACCATACAAGTGAAGTTTGGGCAAGATCAGACATTTTATGCCTGAGTTATAACATCTTTTATTCCCATGGCGAGACATCGAACTTCATCACGGCGCCATGGACACACCTTTTAACAAAAACTCAAGATCTTCACAACTAAACATCACACATGTCTTTAGATTAGACTGACCACAAAAAAGACATTGATGTCATAAAATTTCTAGGAGTAGTTTGTCGCAGTGTAAAATATGTAACTTCCTGTTGCCAATAGGTGGCGCTATGACTATAACTGAATATTGCCATGTAGATCTGTTCAGGTCAAGAGTCTTATCCAACATGTGAAGTTTGGGGCAGATTGGACATTGTATGTCTGAGTTACAGCAACTTCCTTTTTCAAGGCGAAACATCGAAATTTGTCAGGCCGCCATGGACCCGCCCTTTAACGAAACCTCAAGTCCTTCGCAATTTATTATCGCAAAGGGCTTTAGATTACACTGACCAAGTTTGGTGTTGATCTGAATAAATCTCTAGGAGGAGTTCGTTAAAGTACAACCCCTGAAAATGGCAAAAACAACACCAATTTTGATGGGAAAATTCAAAATAACCGACTTCCTGTTGGGATCCGGATTTCGTACCAAGAGACTTTTTTGTAGGTATTAGAGTGTTACATGTGTGTACCAATTTTTGTACATGTACGTGAAACATAGCTCGAGGCGCACTCCGTTGAAAGTGTATAGGTGGCGCTATAGAGCCATTCTGCCACACCCGGTGGAATGTTGGCCTGCAGATCTGTTCAGGTCAGGACTCTTATCACACATGTGAAGTTTGGGGAAGATCGGACATTTTATGCCTGAGTTATAACATCTTTTATTCCCATGGCGAGACATCGAACTTCGTCGCGGCGCCATGAACAAGCCTTTTAACGAAAACTCAAGATCTTCACAACTGAACATCGCACAGGCCTTTAGATTAGACTGACCACAAAAAAGACATTGATGTCATAAAATTTCTAGGAGTAGTTCGTCGCAGTGTAAAATATGTCACTTCCCGTTGCCAATAGGTGGCGCTATGACTATAACTGAATAAGGTCATGTCAAACCGTTCAGGACAGGAGTCTCATCAAACATGTGAAGTTTGGGGCAGATTGGTCATTGTATGTCTGAGTTATAGCAACTTCCTGTTTCATGGCGAATCATCGAAATTCGCCAGGCCGCCACACACAGGCCCTTCAACGAAAACTCAAAAGCTTCGCAATTTAACATCGCAATGGCCTTCAGATTAGGCATACCAAATTTGGTGTTGATCTGAATTAATCTCTAGGAGGAGTTCGTTAAAATACAACGCATGGAAATGACAAAAATGACACAAAATTTGCTCATAATATTAGAAATAACCGACTTCCTGTTGGGTTTCGGATTTTGCTCCAAGAGACTTTTTTGTAGGTATTGGAGAGTTACATGTGTATACCGATTTTCATACATGTACATGAAACGTAGCTCGAGGCGCACACCGTTGAACGTGTATAGGTGGCGCTGTTGAGCCATTTTGGCACACCCACTTCTGAAACCCATATCAGACGTAAATTTTCGCCAGTTCTGAGGTGTGTGCAAAGTTTCATGACTTTTCGAGCATGTTTAGGCCCTCAAAAATGCGATTCATCTTAGAGAAGAAGAATAATAATAATAAATATAGCTGCAAGCAGCAATGGCGGGCTCAAGCCACCAATGCCATCACCACCCCGGTGGCATCAGGTAAACTGTGCCCAGGCAGTGAGGTTTTAAAGGATAGAAGGGAGCGTAGAGGGAGCG